>NC_045681.1:19037523-19218747 GCF_003331165.1 Xiphophorus hellerii
GGTTCAAGAAGAGTCATAAACAGAGCTTTTCCAAGGAAAAAAACGGCACTTCCTGTTCCGAGGGGGCGGGGCTTAAGATGACGTCATAATATGATGACGTTAGGATCGACGGCAAGCCTCCAGGATCACTCAGGCCAAGTTTGATGCAGCTCGGTCAAAATATGTGGAATGTAGAGGCAAACGTATACGAACGGCGTTGCCGCCATTGAAAACTCTTGGCACTTTAAAGCAAGCGAGACCAACTTCCTATCTGTCATCCAACACAGAATCACCTTGATTAGGTCAAGAGAGCCATAAACAGAGCTTTCCAAGGAAAAAAACGGCACTTCCGGTTCCGAGGGGGCGGGGCTTAGATGACGTCATAATGTGATGACGTAGGATTGACGGGCAAGCCTCCAGGATCACTCAGGCCAAGTTTGATGTAGCTCGGTCAAAATATGTGGAATGTAGAGGCAAACGTATACGAACGGCGTTGCCGCCATTGAAAACTCTTGGCACTTTAAAGCAAGCGAGACCAACTTCCTATCTGTCATCCAACACAGAATCACCTTGATTAGGTCAAGAGAGCCATAGATGAAAGTTTCCAAGGAAAAAAATAGCACTTCCTGTTCTGAGGGGGGGGGCTTAGATGACGTCATAATCTGATGACATAGAATTTTCAGGTATCACACCAGCATCACTCAAGCCAAGTTTGGTGCAGCTCGGTCGAAACATGTGGAATCTAGAAGCAAACGTATGGCATCGGCGTTACAGGTCACTTCGCCACGCCGCCACGCCCAGCTGCTATCTCAAAGCCGGTCAGGGTTGGAAACCTCAACACACCAACATGTCTTCTGTCTCTGGACACAGGTTCATGTTGATTAGGTCAAAGGGCTAAGATAGCGACCGTTCACAGTAAAACATGACACTTCCTGTTCTCAGAGAACTCGAAGTTTGCAGGGGTTGTGTTGGAATCCGCGGAATGCACCGATGTCGACAAACAGCTTCACTGCCGGGTGGAACCCGCGTCTGATCCGTACGGTCTCCGCCGATAGATCCTGTGCAAACGTGATTTTGGCCCCGTCTTGCATAATATCTCTTTTCCTTGCCTCTCGGTACACAAATTCCTTCTCCGGGAACTTTAAGAAGCGAATCAGAACCGCTCTGCCCTGGTTTGGTTTCCCGGAGGCTGGTGTGCGGTGAACCCGTTCCAGTGTGAATGACTTGTCCGGTGCGAGTTCCAGCCACTTCGGTAGCATGTTGCTAATAAAGTCGAAAAGCGACTGTCTTCCTTCTGCTCCTTCTCGAATGCCAAAGACACGCAGGTTCTTTCGCCTTCCTCGGTTCTCCAGGTCATCTGTTTTGGCCTCAAGGAGCAGGATTCGTTTCATAGCTGAAGTCAACGATGTTTCTGCTTTTTCAAGCGAGCCTTCTACTTCGGCAATGCGAGCCTCAGCCTCCTCCATATGAGCCGCCTGGTTTAATAGGTCCTGTTTAACCTCAGACACTTTAGCCTCCAGTGCAGTCATAGCGCTCGCCATTCCAGTCAGTCTTTCATCTATACTGTCCAGCTTAACTCCAAAGTCCGACCGGAGCGACTTTAGCTCCTCCAATACTTCAGCTATGCTACCCATATTAGCTTCTTCACCGCACGTTGTACTCGGTGCTGTTTTTGAGGTTGTCTTGCGTCTTTTTGAGAAAATTTCGCACTGTTTCACAGACGAAGCTTTAGACATATCAGTGTCGTATCTTTTGAGCCTTCTTTACTGCTTTTGCAAGGGTTTTAAGAGAAAATTCGGAACACCGTCCTTGGAGCTGTTCACTGTGCTGCCATCTCGATCTCGGTCACGTGACCCCCCTAACATATTTTAATTTTATAGAAGGGTCGTGATTGTTCAACACATCAATGAATTTTTCAAAATCTTCCATCGTAAAAGTCCAAATTCCCCACACATCGTCTAAATATCTTAAATAGTGTAAAGGTTTTTTATCACATTTTTGTATTGCTTTATTCTCCCAATTAGCCATAAATATATTCGCGTACGCTGGGGCAAATTTCTTCCCCATCGCCGTACCCTTTATTTGTAAAAAATATTCACCATTAAATTCGAAGTCATTCCTTTTAAGATTAATTTCCAATAGTTCTAGGATTTCTTTATCTGGTCTTTTTTGATTTGGATATTTTTTCATTATTTCCTTTACACAATTTATTCCTGCTTCAATGTCGATATTCGTATATAGGCTGTCAATGTCAATAGAAAATAAATATGAATTAATTGGAATTTTAAGGTCTTTAATCAAATTTATGAAATGGTAAGTATCTTTAATGTAAGAGGGATGTTTAATAGATAATGGATTTAAAAAATAATCAATGAATTCTGCCGTTTGGTAAGTTTCACTACCGCAGTCTGACACTATTGGTCTGCCTGGTGGTAGTTCAAAAGGTATTGTCCATTTTTTTGGATCTTTATGAATTTTAGGAAGAATATAAAATCGTCTTGGTCTTGGTACTATATCACTTTTTAATACATTTTTTTGTTTCGCATTAATGAATTTTTCTTTATGTAAGTTATCCAAAATGACATGTACAAGGGGTACTGTATCTAAATATATCGGCTCTTCAAGTTTTCTATAATAAATTTTATCATTTAATTGCAGTGGTGGAGAAAGTACTCAAAAAATGTACTTAAGTAAAAGTACAAATACACAGGCAAAAATGTACTCAAGTAAAAGTCAAAGTACCACATTAACATTTTACTTAAGTAAAAGTAAAAAAGTACTGGCTTTTAAAAATACTTAAGTATTAAAAGTAAAAGTACTTGCTGAATACGTAACCTAATCGCTAATATCATTAAGTGTGCCGATAGTATTTAATTTGAATACATCATAAATGTGCCATTTTAATAAACAATGTCACAGATTAAACATGTTCTTATTGTGTTTATTCTCTGTAAGAGTTTAGACTTAGATATGTGATTCTATGCATCATAATTTCAGGGATGGAAACATCTTATTTCCTGTCCTAACGTAGCATGAACTTCATTAGTGACATTTATTTAGAAAGAAATCCAACTGAAAGGGGATGGAACGAAGGTGTGGGGGGGAAGACATGCAATCGAGGAGCCACGTAGCAGAGTTGTAGTCAAGACCACTGAACACGAGACCAAGACCAGCGCCCTGCGCTACATGACACAATAAAATGAAGTGCACCTATCAAAATTGGTTCTCAGATTGATCTGAAAGATCCACATTTCCATAAAAACACCTAGATATAAATACTTAGAGCTGAAATATATTTAACCAGTATCAATTACAACTCATTTCATTCTGTTTTGCTTTCATCGCTGTGCTACAATCCGCAGAGGTCGCCTGCCATCCCTATAAAAATAACGCCCTGGGCGGTTGCCCATATTGCCCATGTCAGAAACCACAACTGTCTGCACCATTAAACCATGAAACATAGCAATTAACTGTAATTGCTATGTTACAATTACAGTTGTAATTGTAACATTACAACAACACTATGAACACTGTCCAACGGCGCAACAAGCAGGAGCACCATGACTGTTCTCATCCTCCCTCCCACTGCATGTTTGCCACCATGACAGGAGACAAAATCAATCAATGAGCATGCTCTGTGTTCATACGTTCAACTTTTACTTATTCGGCAATTAAATAAATGTGTGTGTGTGTGTGTATATATATATATATATATATATATATATATATATATATATATATATATATATATATAGCTACATATAGCTATTGCAGTGTATACAAGAACAAAGAACGGCTCTCAGTGAGGCTTCAGTCCCATCAACCTTAGTAAAGATCCGTCCAGAAGAATCGGATCGTTCCTGAATCCACACAATAATTCAGCGCATGAGTGACAACTTTTTTTCATCGCAGATGCAACATGTGTCTCAGTACAGCTAGCTTTGCTAGCATCACGTCCACAGATCTTACCTTTCTTTAAGCTTTCCTTCCAAGTGACGCTAAAAGTTGGACAAAGTCCCACCGTCTGTGAAAGCGAAGCGCTGCTGGTTTTACATGTCGTCATATCTTATGATTTATGCAGCTATTATCGATTAGTTAGACATCTTCTCCCGCTCAGAGGAAACCACTGCGCATGTCTGGAGCTCCGTGCTAGTAAAGGGGGAGGCGATGGGTGACAACAGACACTAAGTCACGTTATTGCTTGGATTTTACGGCGCCACCTTAAAGTCCCTGAACTTCATATTTTAACGGACAAAAAGAGAGCAGTGCGACTTGGATGTAACGAGTAACGCGACACTTTTGTAGAAATGTAGTGAAGTAGAAAGTACAGATACTTACTGTAAAATGTAGTGGAGTAAAAGTAGAAAGTACCCATTATTAAATCTACTTAAGTAAAGTACAGATACATGAAAATTGTACTTAAGTACAGTAACGAAGTACTTGTACTTCGTTACTTCCCACCACTGTTTAATTGTCTATATACTTCTTCAATGTATTTTTCCCTTTCTAAAATTACCACTGCACTGCCTTTATCTGCAGGTTTTATTACTATATTTTTATTATTAATCAATTCTCTCAATGCTTTTACTTCATCCTTCGTCAAATTATATTTTTCTCTTTGAGGTCTCAAAATTTTTTTAATCTCTTTATTGTCCTTTTCCATTAATTTATGAACTATTGGTGGTAATTTATCCCAAGGTGGAGACCAATTAGATGGACCCACAAATGGTATCCGCTGTTCAAAATCAGAATTTTTATAATAAAATGCTAATTTTATTTTTCTATGGTAATTCTGGATATCTAAAAGAAGCTTATTTTTAAAATCTCTTTCTTTTTTAATTGTAGGGACAAAAGTTAACCCACGATTTAAAACTTTAATTTGGTGTTCTGTCAATCTAAAATTTTTTGCTAGGACCATTACGTTCTGAAAAGAAAAGGGTTGAGCACCCTCATTCCCCTCCCTTCCCAGGCTTACAGGGCTGTAAAGTTTAACACTTTACTCCAATGCTGTAGCATTTCTCTAGCCGTTTCCTTTGTCCAATGGATAAGGTCGCTTTCTGTCATAAATTTAGGTTCATCCAAAAGCGGAATGCGTGGCATATTTTTTGAGATATGGTCATTCATAATTTGCAGGGTGTTCCTCTGATCAGCTGGCAAATTTGGGGAGAAGTTGATTAATGGGATATAAATTTCAGAGAAAGGAAATGCCAATTTTGCTGCCCTAAGTGCCGCCTGCATTTGTTTGACAGCGGTTTCCTTGGCTTTTTGTTCTCTGCTATTAATGCCAAACGAGAGTACCACTTTCTCAACCTCCCTCTGTTTACCCTTTGTTTTCTCCAAAATGGCTTGGGCATGCCTGAAATTTGCCCCCGGGTAACTTTCAATTTGAAGCCCCTGTATTGAGTGATCCGGCATACTTGCTAAATTGGAATCCCCAATAATTAGCTATTTTCCTGTGACCTCCAATTCCCATTCCGTCATTTTTCTGTCCGTGTGTTTATGCTTGTGTATTTCAAAACTTCTTTCATGTTGGGAGGAATGTGTATCGTGTACAACTTCTTCCTCATAGTCAGTTGTTTCTGAGACATCCTGCAGGTCTTGATCCCCTTCTCTTGAGGGATCTTCCCCCTGGGTTTGAGCTGGAGAGATTGTCTCATCCTCTTCGTTATCTGACATTTCCAAATCAAAAGTGATCCGAGGAAAATGTGTCATTTGAGAGTTTTGGTCAGATGTTTCCACCTCAATGTCCAACAAGGGATCATCATCTTGTATGGTACATGGATTCTGTACTCTGACCAGAGGCCCTTGTCTTTGTGGCCTAGGGGCCTGTTCCTCTTGGAAACCTCCCCATATTTTCTCCCTCTGTCTGTTCAGGTCTCTCCGTTTCCCCTTCTGTCATTGTAGAAACTGAAACTTTCCGTTGAGGTTCCTCTTCAGTTATGTTTGTCATAATCCTCTTGCGTGGAGGTGGTTCTGTTTGTACTTGAACAGTTTGTATGTTTTTAGTGGCTTTTCTTTGAACCCCAATCTCTGTATTCTCCCCCCGTTTTCTTTGGGAAAAACGTGGAACATCGATGTCTGTTTCTTCAGTACATCTTCCTCTTCGAGGTCGTATGGTCATGGTCTCAATGTGATTCTCGGGATCGTCATTCCTTCTTTTCGGGAGTTCCTCTGCTGTTACTAATGCTTCTGCATAGTGAATTGAGTCCCGGGTAATGCGGGGAAGATTTTTCTTAGCCCATCGCGTTGCTACCCCGAAGGCGTCTTTCCAGTTTTCAGGAAGATCTTCTTTGAGATCCATCAGGATCTTCTCCAAAGTGTCCTCATAATGATCTTCCAATATTGTAAGGGTTGTGCAACCCCAGTTCTTTGCGTTCCCTTCTATCAGTTCCATGGTTCCATTATTTGGGAAAGCTGGTTTGATCATGAAAGACAGGGTTTCCACCATGCGTGAGATCATTGTCGGTGCCTCTTTCTCTGGTGTTTGAGCTACACTCTGCAAGTGGTGGACCGTTTTTATCAGAGAATGTAGTTTCCGAACCGTTTGTCCGAACTTCCGGTCAGGCTTCTGATAAGCTTCACGCGGTCTTTCTCTGTAGTCTTGTTTGGGAAAAGACCTAAAAGGTCTTTTGTTATTTCCCCGAACTACTGATGCATAAGTCCTACTCTGATTTTGTCTGAAAAAGGGTGTGGAGCGCGGAGGAGGAGGCGCTGGCTGGTTAGGAAAGAAGGGCTTAGCCTGCCTTCCGTAGAAGACAGGGGTGGCACGGGCCTTCCTCCTCCAACCTCCATCCCACTGTTGGTGGGCAAAGGGACGTTGTTCCCGTCTCCCTCTAAGGGTTAGGGTAAGGTTTAGGCTGTAGAAGTGAATGGAAGTCAATGGAAAGTCCCCACAAAAATAGCCATGCAGGTGTGTGTGTTTGTGTGTGTAACTTATCTCATATGTCTCTTCTCACTCCCCCTCTTGCTGCCGACGTCTCTGCAGCGTAGTCCTCCCCGTCTCTCTCCTCCAGCTCCCCGTCAGTCCAACTGGTTCTGGTGTTGGTTCCTTGGGCTGTCCAGACTGTCCCTCAGTCAATGTCCATGTTGTCCACAGATGAAACAAATGTCACACAGTTCAGTGTGGTGTCTTCTTCTCTCACAACTCCAAAGCACGTTTGTCTTTGCTTTCTCTACGCTGGTACTGGACAGCATGCCAGAAAAGTTTGTTAAAGCTCATTCGCGCACAGTTTAATGTCCAACAGGAGACCGGACAGTTGTCCCCTGAATGGAAATGTTTCATCAGTTCTCTGGTGTCTTCTCAACCACTTTCATCAGCCGGTGGTGTGGGAGCAACATCATCTGGTCCATGGCAGGACAGCTGTGAAGCGTTGATTACATATTCATCTGCTAATCGAAAACAAAGCAACATCTCTTATGTGGCTAAAAGTTAGTTTGGTGTAAAGTGGATCTAATGTGCTAACAAAGATCAAGTTAGGGACAAACATACGGCGTATGCAAAAAGATAGAAAAAAAGTCCTGATGCTACATTGTGAAAAACAAAAAGACTAATAGAGCTAAAATGTCCTTCATAAAAGAAACAATGTATCTTGTGATTTTATAGACAAAAAAAATGTTACAAGACATTCATAAAGAACCCTCTGTTACGGACAAAAGGACTCTGCCTTTTCTCCGTTTCATCTGCTCACACGCACAAGGCTGTGCAGACAGTGGTGATATGGGCCCATGGTGGTCTGCACAGCCTTGTGCAGACCACCATGGGCCCATATCACCACATGGGTGATATGGGCAAACGCCCAGGGCGTTATCCTTTTAGGGATGGCACGAGACCTCTGCGGATTGTGGCACAGAGATGGAAGCAAAGCAGAACAAAGAGTTTGAATTGATAATGATATGGGTTAAATTTATTTCAGCTCCAAGTATTTAATATCTAGGTTTTTATGGGAATATAAATCTTTCAGATCAATTTAA
Organism: Xiphophorus hellerii; assembly: GCF_003331165.1. Lineage (NCBI taxonomy): Eukaryota > Metazoa > Chordata > Actinopteri > Cyprinodontiformes > Poeciliidae > Xiphophorus > Xiphophorus hellerii. The sequence continues at coordinate 19,045,474 of NC_045681.1, forward strand.
AAAGCAATTCTGATCATATTTTACATTTTATTGTGTCGTGTAGCGCAGGGCACTGGTCTTGGTCTTGACCCTAAAAGTCTTGGTCTTGTCTCAACACTGACATCGATTATTAAATTCAGTGTCTCACATAGTGACAACTTATTTTTTTTACCATGTTTAAGATGTTTAATTTTGCTATACTGATTAATCTCTCCAATCTACAAATCCCTGTGAAAGTAAAATCATTTTAAATGAGAGAAGTCTTTTAGTTTTAGGGGTTTGCCTATTCTGAATGTCTGACCCAACAAATTCTGATTCCAGACAAAAACCAAAAGGAAGGGAGAAAAAAAAAAAGACACATCTAAGGAAAAGCAGCAGTGCCTCGACATGCTTGGTCCTTAAGAGAGAGAAGAGTAAGTTCTGATGGATGCTTCGGTGGAAGGCGAAAGAGCGATGGGGCCAAGATGAAGAGGATATGGGAAAGGGGGGCAGAGATGAATGAGACCCATGAGTCCATATGCTCAGATAAATTATTCACTTTCACATTCTTCAATACATTGCTGCCAGCTGCCTTTCACTGAGTTTGTCAGGCGCCTGCTAACGATGGAGCGGGAGGAGAAGTGTCATTCATGAGACGGGATGCAGGGAGAAAAAAGAAAACAGTGGATAAAAGATGAAACTGTTGTTTACTGCTGGACTGGCTATGCGTTATAATTCATAGCCAGTCCAGCCATGTAGTACAACACAAAAAATATATAAGTTTTTATATTAGACATTTGTTGATTCACTTGAGTTAATGTCTACAATGTCTCTAAACTCAAATGAATCGCTGTCATATTTTCAGACCTACAGTATCTTGTTGTCATAACATAACTATGCTAATCTGAGTCATTTCTATCAAAAGAGACAAGTTTTCATGATGATCAGAAGAGTTCTTCCTTGTGGTGTTCCACAAGGATCCATTTTGGGCCCCATGCTATTTATGTTGAGTTTTCTTTCAGAGATCATCATAGGAAATATTATATTTCCTAAACATATTATATGTTTAGGAAACATATAATATGTACATATACATATATATAATAATACATATACATATATATATGTAAACATATATATATGTATGTTTGTATTACACTAATGGCAATACAAAGTAAAAAAAGAAAAAAGTATCGACTTAATTATAAAACTAATCAATTAAATGGATAAAATGATGCAACAGATTCAACTTAAATACAATAATTGTGACTCAACATGTTCGTCTAGGAGTAGCTTTACAAATGCTGCTGCTGGAACAAAACGCAGTTTAAAAACGGGGTTTCTTAATGGGGCCATCAAACTCCTCGCGGACGCGGCCGTACGCTGCGGCACCGGCACACAGTCTTCCATTGCATTGTAGAACATTTTAGATCCGTCTACCTATTAAATTTACAAGTTGGTCATCTCAAAAAAGTTAAGGTAAAATGGTCTTTGTCTTAATGAGGGCGAGACAGATCAATTATTTTTGGAAAGCCAAAAGTCGCATTAATCAGGAAACACTAAGAAATTATCCTACCAATGAAGCATGGTGGTGGAGCTGTCATGCTGTGTGGATGTTTTTCATGTGAACGGCAAAAGTTTTTGACTAACTGAACGATGTTAGTTGCTGTGAGAAATGCAACTAAAATGATCTACTAAATCGCAGGGTTTCTCCCAGTGTATCATAAGCCTGGCGGGCCACCAATGCCCCCACCAGGCTTAGCATTGGTTACTCTTTTAAAATGTTTGTATTTTGTATGTTTTTATAGTTGGTATTCACATATTTATCTTCAAATCTTTTAATAACACATAATCATCAAGTGATATTTTCAAATTTCCTGCCAACTTTGAACGTTTTTTAACTCAAAAACTCGGCGGGCCGCTGGATGAATGACTGCCCTGGCGCCCCAACCACCAGGCTCAACAAGTTTACTAGGGGAAACCTTGAAATGTGATGGAGATGTTTTGTCTTTATAAATGAATAACTCTGCAAACTGTTGATTTGAGAGACCAAAACACGCAAGTACGCACAAGTACGCTGCTTGTCGTATTCCTTGTTTGTGCTCTAATTACAAATGCTCTGCGTGTTGTGCTGATCCCCCCGCTGCGTCACTCCTCAAAGAGGAAAACGCAAAACAGGCAAGCTTCTACAGCAATAGATCAAGAAAAAGGCCAGAGGGCCAAAACATTTTAAAGCTTATTCTTCACGTTATGTCGTCACGTTACATTTGTATTCTGTTTGATGTTCTCTCTCGCTGTAGTCTCTGTCCATTTAAATTGCTTCAATTTATGGTAAAATGAGTGAGATTTGAATGTCCTTTCCTCTGAATACAAATTGTTTAAAATGTTATTCATCACAACAGTTTGCTTACAGGCTGATGGGCACTAATTGCAGCAAAGTCATGGGTGTAGGTTTTTTCAGCGTTGGTGGGTAGTGGTCTGGATGAATAAAGTTCATCTGGATGAGAAAATAAATTATTTCTGAACATTGGAAAGTTTAAAATGCTTTGAGGTGCAAGCTGAGCGCAGAATGGATTAAAGGACTTAATTGCATCTTTTTTTTTTCTTTTTTAGAAAGAGCATTTCGGTCAAATGTGAGATAGGCTTACCTGGGAGTATAAAACTCAGGGTGATGGAGGGAAACGGGATGAAACTCAATTTCCTCCATTACCTAAGATTAGGAGGCCTTGGCTGGCTTAGTCTGCACCATTTCAGGTCCAGGGAGAGACACAATACAGATGGGCCGGAGAGCAGACAGCTATAGAAAAACGCCCAAGAGAAATTGGAACCAGGGACAAACAATTGATTTGAAACCTGGGAGAGGGCAAGAGGTGGAGGTGCTTTCAAGGGGCCAAGAAAAAGGCGGTAACCAGACAAGGCACAGAGCGAGACAGACCGCACCGAGGGTAATTTGGAATCAAGAAGTACTTATGGTGGCGCACTTTCTACTCTCAGGCTTTCACAAAGATGTGGCGGCTGTTAAAATTTTTTTGTTATGAAGCGTCTGTTTCTAAAAACATGAAACATGTCGCAGAGCAGGTTGGACATGTTTCATCCATCTAAGCAAGATTAAGTCTGAAATCCACCACTTTCCCTCTAAAACCATTAAAAATGAAACAGAGCTCCTTGAAATGAAATTAGGATTCTTTGAACTTTTTTATATATATATATATATACATATATATATATATATTTCATCTAATTGCAAGCCTAACCCTTCCAGTTACAAACTGAAGTTTGTGGCAATTTTATCAGCAAAACATAATTATCCGAAAAGGCTGGGACATCCTACTTGTAATACAGAAAACCTCAGGCTTTGTGTTCGGTGTTCTCCTGACTGTCTGAACCCTCAAGATAGAATATTAAGTTGTTTAAAAAATAGCTGCCAATATCCTCAGATGTGACCGAAATATTTAGTTACTAAGCTAAATATTTAGCTAGCAACTTAAATATTTAGTAAGCAAGCCAAATATTTAGCTAGCAACTCAAATATTTCGTTGGCACACTAAATATTTAGCTAGCATGCTACAACATTTAGTTATAAAGTTAAACATAAGTTACCAACCTAAATATTTAGTTATAAAGTTAAATATTTAGCTAGCAACCTAGATATTTAGTTGGTAAACTAAACATTTAGTTAGCTAAATATTTGGTTAGCAGGCTAAATATTTAGCTAGCAAAATAAATATTGGTTAGTAAGTTAGATATTTAGGTCTGAGTTAAGTATTTACTTTGGAAAATAAATATTTACTTCGTAACTAAATATTTTTTCTCTCTATGACAAGCTAGCAAAAATACTGCTGCAAATTTTTTTTACTGTGTGACTTTACAAAAGGTAGTGTATTTGTCTTTTCGATAAGCCTGATTTTATCTCATATGCGTTTGTCTGAATATTTGCTGTGCTGTGTTGAAGTCGCGTTGTTTCGTCCTTAAGCAGCCAGCGCCAGGTGTGAGCGTAAATTTTCTTAGCCGCTCACTTCCTTCCTTCTATTAGCAGCAGTAGGGCAGCATCTCAGCCAAACACAAACACACCTAACAGGACGACACACAGCAATGAAAATCAAAACAGCTGAAGAAAGCAAATCATAAAGCATGTCTTCTAAACGAGCAACTCAGTTCAACGCTTCATTCACGGGAGGGCGGGGGGACATTACAACGTCGAACATCAAAAGTATGCTTTTTAATGATGTAGCCCTCGAAGAAAAAGAAAATAAGGGAGAATAAATTATTGAAGTTGTTTACTGCGCTCCTGTTTTTAATTAAGCAAGCCAGATGCAGTGTAGGGTGGAGAATGTGCTCTACTCAGTGGAACGGATACCTTGGCCATGATGAATGAGCTGTCGCCTCCAATTGTTGCTCAACTTCTGTCTCCTTGACACCCGGGATCTCCCACTGCTGCTAGGCTCCACGCAGTCGCAAGGTCGCAGGTCACGCTGGCGTGTCGTTGCGGGTTGGGCTCTGATCCAAAATGAGAACAGAGAAACTGATTATTCTGCTATCACTGCAGTTTGTCGTAATGAATAAACAAAACAGCAAATATCTGCTCTGAATCAATACATGAATCAATATCATTTAGCAGTTGACTTTACATTAAACTGACATTTTTAGTAAACCATTCTCTTCTGTGGTCATTTCATTGGAATTTAAAGGGAAAGACATTTAGTTAGCAATGTGTTAGTGTTTCTATATAATTAAATGTTAGCTAGCTAGTTAGTTACATTTACATGTTAGCTAGCTAACCAAATGTACCTAACACATATGCTAGCTAGCTAACATATAACTAAATGTTAGCCAGCTAGCATCTTAAGCTAGCTAACATCTAGTGGTGTACAATTGTGAAGTAGACAGAAAATTATACAAGATTCAATTTTATTTTTTACAAATACAAAATTGAAACGTGCAGTGTGCAAAAGTATTGCCTTTTCTCCGAGAGCAACCAATTGCCTTCAGAAGTTGCCAGACGACTGCTAGCGATTAAGCAGAGTCCATCTGTGTGAAATCTAACCTTAGTACAAACGCAGCTGCTCTGTGAAACAACTCAGATGTTGTTTCAGAGAATATTGGGGAGCAAACATCATGAAGTTACCCCCAACTCTACTGGAGGTGTATAGGCTTTGCTTTAAAGTTGGATCTTAGGTGGCAAGTCAATCACTTTAGTTTAGCTTTTCAAGTCTTGACTGTAAGAGCAGTAAAATATTGAGCCAGAATTATGTCAGAAGCTGGTCGATTGAGACAAAAAGGGTGAAACTTGCATTTTTCACCCCCAATTTTTTTTTCTTCATTTTTTTCTCTGAAGAGTTTTTGCAGCGCTAGTGGCTCGTATCTTTTGCGACAGTAGGCAGACAGGAAAGAGGGCGAGGAGAGGGGGGAAGACATGGGGCAAAGGTCGCCGGGACTAAGGCCTCCAAATGTGGGGCGCGCTAACCCCCTGCGCCACCACAGCACGCCCCTTTCACCCCAAATTTAAGTGATACTGTATGCATATACAGTAGTGGCCTGGTTCATTGTCAGTACTGTACATGAAAAAAGTGATATGTATATTTTTAAAAGCTCCAAATTGACATGACATGCTAATAATGATTAGTGTATGTGAGCTTGTGACCAGGTCTGTAAATCCCTGTAGCAGGAAAAAGTTAAAGAAATGCAGTTGCGGGAGATCTATCGTTTCTTCGACAGACGGGTTAAAGGCTGTAGTGTGTCAACACCTTTGGAACAAACTACCTTGAAGAAAGCCACAGAGGACAGAGTCGGCTGTGCTGTGGTGTGACAGGAGGCATTACTGCAACTTCTTTGTCTTTGTCAGCAGGAAGGGCAGAAAGAACAACCCCAACAGCTACACTTTGGACGAAGAAAATAAGGGTGGAGACAAAAAGAGAACAAAGAGAGTAACGGAAATTTCTCATGATTGTCATCATTTGATGTAACCGCTTTAAGAAATCATTCCTGCCTTTCCAACCAATCATTTGAATGGTACCTTTGGTGTCTATGGGGGAATAGGGAGAGTGATTACTTTGTTGTGGGAAAACCATCACCTTCTTGATGATAATGTGGATAATGCAACATAGGGAGGAAGGAAAGGAACGTGATTGATAAATGTTGATAAATCTCCATTGTGTTCTCTCTGATGTGTTTAGTAATTATATGCTCAGATCTGAATCTCAATGAGAACTTATGCTTTTTTGTAACATTCAAACTTTCGGGGACACGTAAATTTGGGTTTTCATCACCTTGAAGTCATAATCATCAACTTTACAGGAAGTACAGGCTTGACATATTTCAGTCTGTTCGATAGATTCTTAATACATACGAGTTTCACTTTATGAAATGACAAATGTTTTTACACCTACTGTACATGTCACTGTGTGGTTGATGGTTGATGTCTAAAATTTTGAAAAGAATCCCAAATAACTTTTCTTAAATACTCCTTAAATAGTTTAATTATGTTCATCTTATTTTTACCATGCCAAGTAAAAACACAAATAATCTCAATGCAATTTAAAAATGAGCAGATCTAATTTATATACAGTTAAATGCAATCATACAAAGTCATTAGATTCAGCGACAAACAGTGCAATCTGATCTTAAGCATGATACAGCACAGCTCCGTTCTGCAATTTCCTAAAGGTCTGACTTAAAGCATGCAGCTCTGAACGGAAACAGGGAGTAAAGCCACCAGAAACAAACCGTCCAACACTATCAGACGCAGACACTATGGTCAGTCTGCGTTTCTATGGCGAGAGTAAAAGCACCAAATCTGAAGTATTTTTGTCCGGTTTCTGGTGGAAACACCTTTTGTACACTTTAAATAAGACTAAATTAGCTCACAAGGAAATGTTCTGTAAGATCTAGGAGCTCGTTTTAAGTCAACAACTCTTGAATATTTAAATAACATGATGATAAAATGCTTGTTATAAGGGGAAAAATATATATAAATGCCAGTGAAACTAGCTTTTTGTCAACGTTCAAGAATGATCGATGTAAATCAAGCTCGCTTATCTTGCTAACGAGTTACTCGTATGTTAGTTTTGTCTTATTTTAAAGAGATTTCCACTAATAGCTTGGAAGATCTTTTGCGTTGGCGCTGTAACCGAACTATTCCCCGAAAGGACATGCTCTGAGGTATTTAGGAATGCTGCATAAACGACTATGTCATTTCAGTCAGTGGTCAGGAGCTATTTATATCCTCGACCCGTCTTTGGTTATTTTTAAGAAAGCAGGCGTAGCGGCGCTGAGCTTTGACACCATTGTGTCTGTAAACGTAGAGGTGCAACCTCTCTTTGGAGTAGAGCAAGGCCCCCACTTTTCATCCCCCCTGTTTCATTTTTCTGACTGAGCGCTGACTGATTGAGGTCTTAGCCTTAAGAAATGCTTCTGTGGGCCTTTCATTTCTGTTCTCTGGTACTTATCATTCTATTAGATCTCTGGGATGAGGAGCGTACACGGCCGGGAATCCGCTTTGAGGATTTTTCTTTTTTTAATGACCCCAAATCGATTTCAAGTAAAGTGATGACATTTATTAAGTGTTACACATTTCAATGGCTCATCACATTGATTTAGGAAACTATTTTAAGTCTGTGTGTTTCTTAATTCCCATTCACCTCACAGCAACTTTGTGAGTTTCTGTGAATAAAAAAGTATTTAAAAAAATGTTCATGTTAGGATTGAGTCCTAACATTAATTTTAACGTTACTTTCAAAGTCAAAAAAGTCTTTTAAATGTAGCGACATGCTAAACATTATTAATTCAGTGGCTGCTTTTCCATTACAAATGTGTAAAAATCTTCTATATCCTGCTAATGTCAAAAACCTTGTGTGATGTGAAAAAATATTTCCATTGCAGGTTTGAGAAATACATACATTTCCATATGGAGGAAGACTCTCCTCATCACAACAGCTTTTTATTGAAATACCGGTACATGTCTTTTTTTTTTTTAAATTGCCGTTTACATTAAGCAAATTTATTTTTGTGATTTCAAGGCGTGCAAAGAACTTCAATGTCACGTCAGCGTCTCTATATAAATTAAAGCATGCTACTCAGTATTACATGACATTTAACTCTTGTAGAAGTTGTATTAGTCATTTGTTAATTAAAAAACAGCAACTTGTGGCTCTACGCATCTTCAGAACGACCTCAACTGAAAGGAGGTGACCACCTGAACGGTCAGAGCCAAGAACTCTGTCTGCTGCCGTGTCTGACGGTGATGAAAGATGTGTGAAAACTTGCCAGCGCTCATCACCAAACGAATCAATAGTTTATGAGCCCCCAGTCGCTCTTTCAACAACTCCTTAATAATTTACTGCACAAAATCTCCCTGAAACGCTCTTTAGCAGCATATCTTGTTTTTCTTTGCTTTTTCGAAGGCTCACTTCGTATTTCTCACGTACAGAAAAAAAAAAAAAAGAAATAACCCACAAAGCACAGCAAGGTTTAGTTTTCTTACTCTGACTTGAGACGATGGCGTCGTCAAGGAGCTCTCAGGTCACAGCAACGAAAGAAAGGACGTGATCAAAGACGTGTCAGTAAAAGACAGAGTTCCCAGTTATGTCATACTTTGTCCCACATGGTAGAGCTGATCCCGAGTCTTTTTATTAAAACATTTTCCACCTTTAATGTGACATTTATCTACAAATCGCTTGATGGTGGAAATGTGGAAAGAGAATGTAAAAACAGGAACATCCTGAATGCATAATTGTGCAAATCCGCTTTTCTTCTTTCATCTTTCGTCGACAGGCATCTGTCCACATCTTGACTTTCTGAAGTTGTCCAGATCTCTCAGGTTATGAGGATATCTCTCATTCAAATGCCTCTTCAGGTGAATTTATTACCGGAGTGTAGCTGATTAGACTGTTTTATACTGGACGTTTGAGGTGAACAGAACGAAAAGAAATGGTGAGAGTACAGAACCCTGTGGCACTCCCATGCTGCTGTCCACCTGTAATTGGTGAGGCCTCCACCTGTGTCCTCTGGAGACAAAGCAAGAGAGGTTGAATTGTGCTAAATTGCCTTATAATTGCATTCATAGTTTTCCACAGTTATTTTAGATCCTTGGAACATGTTTAGTGAAGTCAATCAAGAAGAATGAAAAGAGATGATAAGGATAAGATAATAGATTAACCATGACTGGCAACTTGCGCCCAAAAATACAATCCAAAAGTTAAACTAGTTTCAAACTGAATAAAGGGGTATGAAAAAAAAAAAAAATCAGATGGGAAGCAAAATGCCCCAGAATGCCATAAAAGTGGCTTCTAGTTTTCTCTCATCATCAAAGCACTGACCGTTCGCGGCAACAAACCTGGAAAGATGCATATTTGACAAAACTATCAATGATTCCTCGGAGAAAAAGGAGCAATTTAAAACTCGCTGACTCTCTCAGTAAAGAAACAGACACTTGGTCTTTAGATGTGTTTGTCTGTGGGGCCACTGAGACCATCAGTACTTAAATCACAGCGTCTCACTGAGTGTGCTTTGAAATGAAGACTTTAGTTGGGCCGTTGATAAAGCAGTCTGTCTTCAGTCCAAAAGAAGTGATTCAGTCTGAGAAGTCCAGGTCCACTTTACCGAGGAGCTCAGCTTGGTGGACGTGGAATTTGTAGCTGAAGCTTAATAATGTCTTTGTGTTAGGCAGAGAGTTTCATTAAACAAAATCGCTTGATTAATGTTTTAGCAACCGATTATTCTCTTGATTATTCTGACGATTAATCAATTAATTAGGTAAAAAAAAAAAAAAAAAAGTTGGCACATTCTGCAGATTTTAACCACGTCAGAATTTTCTTATTCACAATATTAGAAATACATTAAAAGATGCAAATAAATCATTTGATTCCTATTTTTAAATAAGTAAACATTTTATTGCCTAAAATGCAACAACTTAGCGTTCCGTTACTGTACGCCTGATCATTTATGGATTCATTGATTAATTAATTTCTGCTTTCTTATTAATAATTACATAGCCAGGATGCTTAACAGGTTTGCTGAACTCCTCAATATAAATATGTCGCTGTACAGTTTTGGCTTAATTACTGCTCACAGTATATTGTTCTTCTAACAAATGTATTTTTTTTTAAGTCTGTATGCTTCAGTTCTATTGTTCTATGCGTTATTATTACCCATATTGATTTAATATACTGGACTGTTTATTTCAATTCACTTTTGTTGGTTAATTAAGAACATCCCTCCCAGAAAAGAAAAAGTGTACGGGTGGAAGAGTTTCAATAATCGATTAATCACAACTAGTTCAATTAATCGTTTTTGCCTCACTGGCTACAAGCCGTCTTGCTTTCCCCTCGGAGATACTATTGAAAGGACGGTCATGATGAACCATGCAGTTCACCTGCTCTTATTTATTTATTTATTTCTTCTTTGCACTAAAACTTTCCACCTGTAAAAGCATCACGTCAAGGATTCATTTTCATCTAAATCAAACCAACGTTATTAAAAACAAACTTGTTGAAGCAGCGAAGAGCAGAGACAGCAAAAACTAGCAAATGGAAAAAAAAAAAAAAGCTTTACTCAAGGTCCGAACTTCAGAGCTCCAGCATAAAACAGATACGCTGCATATTGAATCCTTTTTAATCCCAAGCTTTTGAGAGAGAAAATCTGAATGAATGCTGTGAATGTGAGCACTTATAGTTTTCGTTTCGCCCAATGAGATTTACACTTCCCTTCTGAAGCCGATTTCTTTGCAATAAATGTATTTAAATCAAGATTACAGAGGACTTCCAAAGAACACTTATTTTATCTCAGTTTTTGCAAGAGGCTTTTTCGCCCACAAGTTGTATAAAGTTTCAGATTCACATGATCAGCTGACAAAATCCATTTTTCATAGGTAGTGTTCTGAGGTGGAGCAGCCCGCTTCTTTCTGTGCGTATACTAAGCGTCGAGAGCTCGGCTCCGCTACAAAAGCAGTATGGAGGACAGTCGTGTTTCTGGAATGACAATGAGTTGTTGACAAGGAGCCGCAGGTGGATGTGACGGAGAGAGATGAACGAGGCCACGGAGGCCGAGATCAAACCTTTTCGGCGCACCTGCTCACACCTGTTCGCTGCTTTGTCTGATCCCTCTCCAGAAGCCGAGCACAAAGAGACACGCGGATGAAGCCGTGGATGTACCTCTACGCGTCCAAACAGGAAGTGCTGTTGTAGCGTCGCTCAACAGAAACAAGTTTGACATGCCTGTCTTCAGGAAGGACTGTCTAGATAAGCTGCCTCTTCATGTCGGGATCGCTGATCTATTGAAGACTATTGAGAACCAAACGTCTGTATTTAGTAGAGGGTTGGAAATGTTCCATTCTTAAGGAAAATTTCTAGATTTTCCACAATTTCCGGAGAGATTAGTCTTCGAATAGATTTTTTTTTTTTGTTCATACACAAAGTAAATAGTGGAAACCAAACAGTATTTCCAAACAAACACTTCATAACATCTGTCAAGCACAGAGGGGTCAGTCAGATTTTTTATGTCATGATTTATTCTGCCTCTTGTAAAGAAAATAATTATTGTTTGGTGCTTAATATAGCTAATCCACGACATGTGTAAAGGTATAGCCAACACTTTAATTTGGAATAGTTTCTGTTGAGCAGTTGGGAATTCAGCAGACAAAGCAGGGCCTTTTTTCCTCCCCCTTTTGACAGACACAGCAATAAAATTTACAATTCCGAGAGAGCAGAACAGACTTCTTGGCGCCTCTCGGCCAGGTCGGACGGAGATGGGCACGAAGTGGTTAGATAAAAACCAGACATCGGAGCTGTAAAGAAGGGGAGTTTCCGGGAGTTTCTAAGTTTCTAATTGGTCAAAGAACGGAACGCCTTGACTGCATATATTAAATAGGGAAACACCTCTTTCATTAAAAAGTACAGGTCAGCAAGCCAGAGAGAGAGGTTTTTTCCATCTTTTCCTCCACATTTTGGGCGCCTTTGTCTGTCTTTTGTGTTTCGTGTTGTCTGTTCTCTTGTCTGTATAAAATGTATATCTCTGTACCTCTGCAGCTTTGTTGTCGATTGCTTTGTATGAGATTAAACTCCGTGATCTGTGACGTCAACACGTTTTGTTGTTGTTTCGTTTTAACAGCACGCGGTTGCGGGTCGCTCATGGAGAACGCCGCTCGATCCCGGGCAAAAGGAAAAGAGGAAGGATCCAAAGGTTTTGTCCAAAGCTAGCATTTAATGATCCTCATTTTTTAATATTTGGGGGCTTCGTCCGGTTCTGGAATCTTGGCGGGTGGCGGTCTCTCCCCGATCGATCCGTCCGGCTGGTGCGGTAAGACGTTTTTTAATTACTCTTTTGTTGTGCGCAGCCACGCGGAGTTTCGGAGCTGCAAGGGTGGATAGTTTTGCTTTTAAAATAGTCTGTTGTTAGTTATAATTGGAATTTAACGATAGCCTGCGGTAGGCTTTCAGTGTGTGGTACACTGTATGGAAATACGCATGTACAGCGGACCGTAGCGGGTTCAGACTGAGGATTTTGCGCTCCCTCAGTTGTAAAAGCTGGGTTTTCTTAAGTTTATGTCTTTTTCCCTGGAGACCCATGGCTGTGCTCCTTAAAGAAAGAAATTTAGGAATTGTGTATTTTGAAATAACCTGGGGTAGGTTTATTCAGTGTGTGGGACACTTTAAAAAAATGGCTTGCGGGAAGCTTTGACAATAGTCTGAGGTAGACTGTTCAGGAATCAAGTATTAGTGTTTGGCACACTTTAAAAATAGCTTGCGGGAAGCTTTGACAAATAGTCTGCGGTAGACTTTATAAACGGCCTGCGGTAGGCTTTGATATGGTGCATTTTTTATTTTTTGGCCGGCATTTTATTTTTCCCCGTCTGTCTGTTACGTTTGTCTGAAAACGTGTTTATGTTTCTCTGTGTGTCGCGATCTGTGCTTGTTGCCGCGACACGTGGCTGTCTGCTCCAGAGCTCTGGGTGTGTATATGTGTGTATGTGTGTGTGCGTATGTGTGTCTGCGTGTGTGTCTGTGTGGCCGTGTGTGTGCGCGTGCACGACTTCGGGCTGGCTGTGTGTTTCAGCAGAGTGTTAAGTTGTTTGGATAGCGCTGTGTGTGTGAATTTGCATTGATTTTGCTGCGTTTTATTGTGAAGTTATTATGGACACTGAGTTGCGACACGTGCTGTACGCTATTTTATGGTCGGGGTTCGTTGAAGAGTCGTAACGGGGAAAGTACAACGATGGCGAAAACGTGGTCGTTTAGTTTAAAACATAAATAAATAAATAAAATAAATAGGAGTTCAGTACATAAAACTGGTACCAGAAAACAAAATTATTGGTTGTGGTTTGATTTTAACATACCTTTGAGATGTCTCTCTTTTTAAACGTGCACGGGGATTTAAAAGGTTACTGACGATTGGGGTTTAAAATTAATTAAATTGACACATGACAACATTGGACAATTTCTGAAGCTTCAGTAAATTTCATATAAATTTTAGTAAAATTGATATAAATTACAGTAAAATTTGATAGAATAATGACCACAGACTGACACTTGGGGACTGATGAAATTTTGACTGACTATAAAACCTGGCCAGATGTGTGTGTTTTGTGTTTTCTGTAATGTGTTGTGTGTTTTTGTTTGTGTTATAATTCATGTTGGTTTGACAGAGTGTGTGATTGGAGATAAAATACCATTTGGTATTTTATGTCATATAACTACTGAATTTTTCTCAGTGCTGTTTGATGGTGCAAAATTTCTAGTTTTTACAAACATCCTCTGTGTTAAATTGAACTAACTTCTTAAAATTAAACAATAACAGCAGTAACTGTGACCTGCAGTGTACAGTTTGGAAGGTGATTAAAGGATAGAATCTTGATAAAATACATTATCTGAACAAATTGAAATTACAATATGGGTTCTACGGTTAAATAAATGAATAAATAAATAACGAAAGAAAGAATAAGCCAAGAAAATTAGGTCACAGAGGATTCTAGAAATGCTGTCTTGGCAAATTAATAGTTAAATACATAAATATGCTGAATGGATAAATAGATAAATACATAACTGATTAGGTACAGCTATGAAATAAATTAAATAAAAATTTATATAGACTTGAGAACTGAATAGTGGATATAATGTTAATTATTCCTTCTAAGGCTGTGAAGGTAGTAGGAAAATGGAATAACATACAATGAGTAAAATAGGATTTTTTCATGAGTTGAGGATAAGAAAAAAAAAAAAAAAAAAAAAAAAAAAAAAAAAACGAAGATTTTTAGAGAAACAGGCTCTAACTGTAAGAGGTAATTGTTCAGATAACAACAAACTGCAATATACAACTGACTCTAGATATTTTCACAATCAGTCTTTTTCAAACAGACCAAAACTTTAAGATAGATAAAAGATTGTTAAATCTACAGGACTTACGGATAATTAGACAGGATAAATTAGAAGTCACTCTCTTGTTAAATAGAAATTGGTTAAATATAGAAAAGTTTGCTAAAATTTACAAGATTTGTTGTTGAAGGATAACATTAAGTTTGAAATAACTTATTGGTTAATAAATAAAAAAGATTATATGGAACTATTGTAGAGAATCAATATTAAACTGTAATACGAGATGATTCAATACTGCCTATAGACAGACGAGAGGGCTTCGAATAAAATAAAATAAGAAAATTAAGTAAAATAAATACATAGAACAAAACAAGAAGAAGCGACAAGTATGTTTATTTAAGATATGAGAATAATGGAGCTCAGGGAGGAGTTTCAACCCCCATTCACAGAAGTTCAGCACGGGAGAACAAGCTACAGCTGTGCTGTAATTTCTACCCCCACTAGATTCAACTAATTAACATGTGAAACCTTTTTGCATATCACTAATTTTAAGTACAAAGCAACCTCTGCTCACAGCAGCTCAGCAGAAAAGAACAAACAACTGTAAGGCAAATAATTTTCTCTCCCATCGTTTAAACTACCTCCTGGAAAATGTAAAATATAAGTTTGTAGCATCGAAACACTGAGTCGCCTGTCACACACAGACACTCTTGGTAATGATTTTCTGTTTTCCTTTCATATTACTTTATATATTAAGTAGTGAGTAATTTAGGATTTTACTCTTTACATTTCTTTACATTAGTCTGATTTTTTATTTGGCTATTTGTGTCAGTTCTTTGTTTATTTTGTTAAATATAACGAATTATTTTTTTTTTGAGTTATCAGTTTCCTCTGGACCCTTCACCAGGGGATAGGGAACTTTGGTCTTTAGTTTAATTTCTTTCATTTGTAGATTTGGTTATATTCTGACCAGTATTTTTCGAAATTTATCATTTTTAGATTTTCTTGACTAAGACTATATTTTTTTTCTCTTTCAACGTCTCTCTGCCTGGTTTATGCATAACCTTCACTGAGTTTTTAATTGGTAAACACGTTTTGTCAAACACTGCTGAAAATTTTTGAGAAGTTTCTACAACGAATTATTTGATAATCATGAGAGTTAAATTGAATACTGAGTTTTGAAACTGTAATGTGAAATGTTTTTTGAACATAATAATCTTGAAGGTTTAAAGCATGCTACAATAAATTGTTCTGTTTGTTTTTGAAAGGTTTACTTTTTAGACGAGGGCAACATTGCATATCGGTGGGATTTTTCTTAGCTTGAATAATAACCCTGTTTCATCAACATCGTTATTTCACATACTAGAAATAGTGATACATTAGCCAGTAATGTATCAAAGGGGGAGAAGATGCATGGGTTCATCTTTTATAATACTTAAACAAATTTTTGAAGAACATGTCTGATCTGTGCTACACATAAAAGTGAAAGGAAAATATTTTCTGGTAATATATGTGCTTATTTTAGATAGGTTTGAGTTGTTCTCCATTAAAAGATTTTCTGACAATGGGCTAACATATTTTGAGAAAATAGATAAATTTATAGTGATAATGAAGCATATTTTGGTTAATTAACTTGGGAAAATAATTATAGAAATTAAAATATTATTGTGTCAGCCATGTTCAGAGCATTAATTTAATGGAGCATGAATGTTTTAAGAAATGTTTTGAAGAATCTGTTCTTGATTAAAGTTATCACTAATCAGTAAAAGTACATAGGCGGGATTATAATGATTTTTGTAAACTTGATTTTGATTTTTTGATTTACATTCATTTACAACGAATTTGGATAAAACTTTAAATTCGACGACAAGTAAAAGCCTAGGTAATGTCGGTATATTTTGAAAATGTCTGGATTTGTTTCATTATAATTTCTCCAGGTCTAACTCTTTTGAATTTTGTTTCAGGAACGTATGTAAAATGATTTAGACAAATAACCAGTAAGATCTAGTTTCTTCTATGAAGGTAATTTAAACTGGACTGTTTAACTCACATTGTTATTCATTTTTTGGTGGTACATGTAAGCTTTACAACTACATTTTTAAGTTTTTGTGATTGTTTTGTTTCGTTTGTTTAATCCTATTTTTACAAGATTGGTTTAAGAAAAGATCTGCATATGTTTAACATTCTGGGAACACGTTACTTTGGAAACATGTCTTTTGAAGCAAATGATTACAGGGTTTTGGTGTTTTCCATCGGTTAGGAGCTATAGTATATTATAATAGAAACGTAAATTGAAGGGATCACATCCACCATTTGATGAACAGAACTGGACAGAGTAGGAGATAAGGTTTCACGTGATGTGTTGCTCATGGTTTTACACACAGACTGCCCTGGAGCTCGGTGCTCCAGGACTCTGGACTCTGTCATACAAGCTGTGTCATGCGAGGCGGGGGTGGGGCTCCTTGGAGAAGCGGCTTCACACTTATTTCGAAGACAACAGCCACAGAGCCACGAGCGTTGGAGGATTCACTTGAACACAAAGTGAATTGAAGATGTTTGTGTTGAATTACACAAATGAATGATGCCTTTGGATAAATCTGATCTCTGTCTTGTCATTATAGTTTTGCAGCTGGTTTCCTGGTGCCCTGCGGATGTGGTCTCCTTCAAAGTCTGCGTTCTTTGATAAAAAGGATTAAAATAATTTCCCTGGATGGAAAATAACAAAACAAATTTATTTTTAGGTGAAACCATCGTTTGATTATGCTGACTGTAATGAAGATGATATTAAAGAATGTGGTAATTGTGTTTCTGATGCTAATGAAATTCATGTTGAACACAAAATGTCTGTGTAATGACCTGTGACAGGTCGTTTCTTGAGGTTTCCAGTCGAAGAAGATCAAGCTGCAAGAGGATCATCATAAACTTTTATTGCGTGTTTTTCGTTCGTTGTGAACTCTGGAAAGGACTGTCGTTTTGTTTTTTGCGCGCATTTTTTGAACATTTCCTGACGAAGACTTCATATTTTTTAAGAGACTGTCGATGGACATTTAAAAAAAAAAAAAAAAAAAAAAAAAAACAGAAAAAGACGAGCAGCAGATTGTAACTTTGTGTGTTTCTCATTTTGGCAGATTGTAATTTTGTGGTGAATGTTGTCCTTTAAGTTGCAGACATTTCTTACTAATTTTTCTATGTATGTTTCTGTTTTGTTTTTTCATTTTATACTTTGGGTTTTGTTTGTCCTGTGTTTTTGTTTTATGATTTTATATTTCTGTAAGGATGAGTCGTTTTTACCCTTGGGTTTTGTTTGAAAAGGGGGAACTGTATATAATTAGGCTACGTCAACCTTTTGTTTTCTATTTTTTGTTTTGTTTTATTTTTTTAATACATAGTTTTTGGCTCTGTATTAGAAGGCTTAATCAATTTTTATTGAGGTCTTTTTGAAGACCTCAAAAGGGGGAACTGTAAAGAAAATAATTATTGTTTGGTGCTTAATATAGCTAATCCACGACATGTGTAAAGGTATAGCCAACACTTTAATTTGGAATAGTTTCTGTTGAGCAGTTGGGAATTCAGCAGACAAAGCAGGGCCTTTTTTCCTCCCCCTTTTGACAGACACAGCAATAAAATTTACAATTCCGAGAGAGCAGAACAGACTTCTTGGCGCCTCTCGGCCAGGTCGGACGGAGATGGGCACGAAGTGGTTAGATAAAAACCAGACATCGGAGCTGTAAAGAAGGGGAGTTTCCGGGAGTTTCTAAGTTTCTAATTGGTCAAAGAACGGAACGCCTTGACTGCATATATTAAATAGGGAAACACCTCTTTCATTAAAAAGTACAGGTCAGCAAGCCAGAGAGAGAGGTTTTTTCCATCTTTTCCTCCACATTTTGGGCGCCTTTGTCTGTCTTTTGTGTTTCGTGTTGTCTGTTCTCTTGTCTGTATAAAATGTATATCTCTGTACCTCTGCAGCTTTGTTGTCGATTGCTTTGTATGAGATTAAACTCCGTGATCTGTGACGTCAACACGTTTTGTTGTTGTTTCGTTTTAACAGCACGCGGTTGCGGGTCGCTCATGGAGAACGCCGCTCGATCCCGGGCAAAAGGAAAAGAGGAAGGATCCAAAGGTTTTGTCCAAAGCTAGCATTTAATGATCCTCATTTTTTAATACTCTGCAAAAAGGTCCAGCATCGATTAATCCTCAGTCTAACTTAGGTCCTCAGAAATAACCACCGCGGCTGTCCTTGACCTTTTAGTAAAATGACGTCAGCTATAAGTGAATTATCATATTAAAGGACAGTGTTCTGGTATTGCCCGGTATGTTCTGCATTGCACAGGTCTTTGGCAGCTGGACTCTGACCGTGTCGCTTCTCCTACTCGAGTCATTTTGCTGGGAAACAAGAAATTCTCTAGTACAGAAATTTGTTCTCTTTTCTTTTTATCATATTTTGAGTGAACAGGATGGCAATGGTTGTAAAAAAAAAACAAACTCCAAAAGTCATGGTTAAAATTGAGAAATGAGTGTCATCTTGTGATCTTTGAGTTCCCATAGTAACCATTTGATCATTTTGGCACGACACCTAGTTGTTTAGCATTGACGTTAAAAACAATAAGATTGGTTAATTCTAAATTTTACTGGGACTTGAATTACGTGTGCGATCAGACAAAATAAAATATGTTGTCACATTGTATCCAATGTTCTGGAATTCACAGTGTTCTGCTGCGTCATGACCGGGTACATAACTTTTAATTTCTTTTTTTTTTTATCTACATATTAGGCGATCAGATGACCATGTGGAAATGAAATTTCAACACTTCACAAGTGTCCCTACAGGAGTTAGGTAGTTATTGTTATTGTCCAGGTGGCGTCAGTTCCAGAATCCACCATAGTACGGTAAGTAAAGAGTGCCACAGTGTTGCATGAGATTAAGTGGTGCACATGTGCATATTTAATGCCAGAGCAGCAGTTCTCATGCAGTGGAATTTTAAACATGTCCAAAAAAATGTGTCGGTCTGATACAGCTGGGGAATCAAATGGTGCTAGCAGTGTAAGAATGACAAATGGGGACATTGCATTTGGTGGGACGATCCATTTCTAATGGTACCGTGTCTTACAACACCAAAGATTAGGCTTTTCAGCGTCAAACTTTGCAACATGTGCATGGCATCATGGACTTTTTGAAAAGCCTGAAGATTTTTAATGAAACCTGGTGGACTGAAAACGGAAAATTGGTCTTTCATCAAGATAATAACCCAAAAACATTTGACTAAATCAATACAGAAAAGTTTCACCAGACACAAACTCCACCGTCTTCCATTAGCATTTCAGTCGCTTGACTTAAATCCTAACCTTTAGGGTGACCTGAACATAAAATCACAGAACCTTTCTCTCTGGATCCTCCAACTTTGTGAAAGAATAATTTCCCTCTTATGGACAAAAAAAGCAATGGCAAAAGTATTAACAGTAGTAAGTTTGCTCAATTTTTCCACCATTGATTTACGTATAAATAAAACGTCTTTACATAAATAAATGTACTCAGGATTGGTCTTTCTAAACTTTTATGGTGCAACACTTTTCTCAGGGCTTCCAATAAATATATCTGCGCCTGAATCAGTACAAACCCTTGAGAGATTGCTGCTTCAGGTTGTGGTACGCTACACTTATTCAGGAAATAGCTCAATAATACAACAGCTGACTTGAACAGTCTGTTCTCTCCTCTCTCCACATGTTTCACTTCCATAAATATCTCTCACTCTATCTAGTCAAACAGAACCCATTTTCCTTTCCACTTCTCTGCCTTACCGGAGTGAACAGCTCACAGCAAAAGAAGTGGACTAATGCAAAAAGATGAATGGCTCTAGACGGCAAAGACGGCCATCTTGACCTATTTCTGGCTCACATAAACACTTGTTGAGTGTTCCCCCTCTGTGTGATTGATCAGAACTAAAAACAGCGGGAGTGAAGGGGCAGAAAAAGAGAAGTAATCCATTTTTGATAGCCTGACAGTCTGACTGACAGCAGTGTGAGGCGGAAAGAGGCAATAAATCACTGCTGGTTTTTTATTTAGGAAAACACGGACGCACATCAGTTCCTTTCAGTCATCGGAGTAACTGCAAAAGTGCAAGTCTGAGATTTCACACACTGCTCTTTGCAGATAGATATGGTAAATGTCCTGTACTCGTGTAGAGCTTCATCAAGTCCAGAGGACCCCAAAGCGCTTCACACCACATTCAGTCATTCACCTTCTCACTCACTGATGGCGGAAAGCTACTGCACAGTAGCCACAGCTGTCCCCTGGGGCAGCCTGATCGAGGACCTGCTTCACAAACAGATGAACAGCAAACCTGAATAGCACCAATGAAACCGGTGAGGGTGGATAACAAAAACAAAACCAACAATTCTGCCAGGGAAACCTTGGCATCAAATATAACACAATCAAATAACTATGTTGCCATGAGTTGTTATAAAAATTCTATTTGTATCAAATATGATGTAAAAAATGTACTTTCTAATGTAATGCCTTGAAATTGGGCCTGTCTCTTTAAGAAACGTCTGCTCTGACACTCCACCTTCAGGGAGTCATCACATTGCTCCTCTATCGACCCTTTAACAACGTTTTTACCAGCAGTTCACTGAGAAGTAGCTCGTAAAATGAGCTGAGCTGATGCAAAGTTCCACCAGGTGTTTGCTAATTGCTGATGGCTAGTCTGAAGGAGCTCAGTGGAGGAGTCACACGGTAGGGATGCTCTGTAAAGCATAAGCTCGGTTTGGAAACTGCGGCTTCATCGGACTCTAATTAAACCATTGTGGCCATAGCATCTTCTTTACAGTTACTGCCCCGGTGCTCTTGCGCTCGGCGTATGTAGGTCAGAGCAGCAGCGAGCCTCATACGTTCCGCCTAATGGTTTCAGGGAGTCGGGGCATTTTAATAATTATACACCCATCCCCTTTATGTTTTACTCTTTCCAAACGCCACAGCCGACAGCCGCGAACTGTAATCAGCTATTAAATACCTCACAGGGTCATAATCTACCAAAAGCCTCTACATTTTTGCAAAGCACGGGAAATAAAACGTATCAATGGCTGGACTCCCCTGGGAGGTGCTGCAGGCTGCGACTAATTAACGCTTCCTGGAACTCTGTGGAGCTACATCTGATACGAAACCCCCTTAAATCTCAATTCGCTATCCCTCAGTTTTATGCGCTTGGTTATGACTCTCTGCTTTTCTTCCCTTCAGCACCCTCTCCCCCCCCACACCCCCTAAACCTAAGCGCCCCATGAGATCAGGTGTGAAGAGTGGTAAATTGAAAGGTCCCAGGCAATCATGCAGCAGCCGTACTCGACTCATTCAGCTGGGCAATTCGCTATGGGCCGGGATGAAGAGGCAAGCGGCCACACTCATAAACCCAGCCTGCCAAGCCCGGCGCTGTGGCTGTAATACCCCCCGATGCTCCCACACATAGCGATCTGTGATTGACTGCACCTCCAGGCGGGAGCGGGCCGCCCCGTCCTGTGCTGCAGGTGTCCAACCCAGGCGGCTCTGTGCAGTCCAAGACCCGGGGTGAAGAGTGTTCAGTGCTTCTTCCTTGGTTTCCTTCGAGTTTTAAAATGAAAAATAAAAAATTATACACATAGGATCTATTTCGCTCCTGGTCAGAATAAAGTTCACTCCCTAAGTACATCTTAAACTAGTCTCTCTCTTTTTCTTTCTTTTTCATATAAAAATGATGCAAAACTCACGTATTTTCTGTCTGTCTGAAATTTCACCAGAGTAAACTTTTTCTGTTTAGAGTAATGAGAGAAAGAATTTCTTATCCTTTCATTTTTGGATTAATTTCTTTAAATTGAGAAGCCACACCAAGTTTAAAATTAGATCTTACATCTCAAGGGGTTACCGTTGAAACAAAACAACAACAAAAAAAAGGATTTTGGGAAAGCCCAGTTGACTTTGTAAGTTTCTGATTTGGTTCATTCATGGCCGTTTAGCTAAAGGGACAGCATTATGTATTTTCCAGACACATAGAGCCATTTTATAACACAATCAAGTAACTATATTATTGTCAGTTGCTATAAATACATATTGCTATATACATCATATGTGACTCCAGGTATGTTTTTGATGAGGGAATAACAACATGATGTAAAGCTCAAAAAAGCAGATTTCACATGGCAACACCTCTCACACACTGCCTCCTTGTGGGACATCACGGGAAAATCCAAACATATTAATAAAGAATAAAGTCCCCATCAGTCTTCAGAAGGTTAGTAAATATGCTAACACTCAAACCTTAAATCTATAAGTGCACTAATACGAATGTAATCTTCAGAATCTCTTGGACACGCCGGTTAGGTGCATCGCCGTCCCGCCCACGCCCCCTCAACCCACACAAACCAGCCCCTTGCGTGACAGGTCTGCCTTGCCGAGTTACAATTGCTAAGCAGAGATTGGACAAACCCTTTTCCTGAGAGGTCAGCTCACCAGGTTTAATGTCTTATGAGACTGTAGGTAAGCAGCTGAGGAATTAGCACAAGCCCCTCATCCTTAAGGATCAGCATGGCCCACCGGGCCCAAGCAAGCGCTCTCATTCCAGCGTGGTCACTGAGCTTTCACCCCTCTGTCGGCCCAGCCTGATTGCTTTCCTGCTCTCGTCTACGCCCGATCATCTTGGCGCTCAGCCTCGTCACTCCCACAGGGCTGACGGAAAATGTGTTCATCTGGTTATTTGCATTTGTTGCGTCTCATCAAGCTGCTTCTCTTCTGTTATTTTTAACCTTATAAACCAATGTATTATCTCCCTTTAAAAAAAAAAAAAAAGAAGCAATTCTAAGAAGTGAACATTTCTACGTTTTACATCAAATTCGAACAGATAGGAAGGCGAGAGTGCTTTTGTCTAATTTAAATGGGTTGCCAATCTGAGCTGCGTTTCTCTGACTGACACACTAACATTAATCCCCCTGGCCTGACCTCCTGTTGCCGGTGAAACTCTCCCATCAGGGTCCCGTCTTTCTGGGATGGGTTCCAGCTCATTTATCTGCCACGATGCATGCCTGCGTATGCAGCAGAGCTTCATTAACTGCACAGATTTTTGACCTGATTTTAAATTTCAGCCACTCGGAGGTCATGAAATGTTTGTCCAGTTTTGGAGCGTGAAAATGAAAACTGACTGGTGTGAGGGTTTGAGGTGAGAGAGGGGTCTTTATGCTAACTCAACTGAGCAATAATTGTACCAGAAGAAGCTCAAACAAACTTGTACAAGTTCAACAAGACTTTTAGGGGGGTTGTGCCACGTCAATTAAATCCTTTTTCCCCCCCGCATTATTTTGCTGGTATACAAATTCATTGACATTTCTTCACTTTGTCTATATTCTTAAATGCATTGTGTTGTTGCCACTTGAATGGCTGTTTTGCTCATAAAGTGGCTGATAAATGTGCAGGTGTGTGCACTAGTTAGGGTTTTCTGCATACTAAGTTTCACATTTAGGTTCATAAGGCTGGAAGCATTTTTTGCTAGCTATTGCTGTGTATTACAGCCATGTACAATAAAAGAGCCGTCTCTACGACACACTCCAGACTTGGATTTTCTTGAACGTTTATGCAAATCCTTCATTGTTCATTGACAGCTCAAAACATGAACGTCTGGCCTTCAAGACAACCACAGCCACCTTGAGTTAAATGATTGTCTAAAAGCTCCTGAGTGATTCCACAGCTGATGAGTCTCCCGTGTCACATCCTGCTATTTACATCTCTATTATTCTGCAGTGATTGCTTCTTCATCACTGGAATGACTCCTTCAGTTTAGCTTCCTGCAGTTTTATCACAACGGTTTTTTACCTTATCTTACACATTTGGTATTAACATTGCATTCGGCTAGGAAATAGACTATTTTCTTACATCAAAGCCAGCTAAGGCTTTTTCCTCCAGATGTCATGCTTTGTCTTTGTCAGGGATACCACACTGAAAGCAGAGCGACATAGTTTGTCCCTGTCCTTGTCTGACAACTTGCAGACAGTGTCTGGAAATTTGGGGGTAATTAGAAAGAGACAAAGAAAGGCGTCCAGACACATCCAGCAAATGGGACAGTGACAAAGCGTCAGTCTGGAGGAGCGGAGGGACTGTCCCACCTTGACAAGAACATTGATCTTCTGCCAGGCACATTTGTGTCCTGAGCATAGGTGTAAAACAACTTTTAATAGAGACCAGTATATATGTTGGTAGCTAATCCTACCCCTAATATGCAAACTAAACTGTCCCCGTCAAGGTAAAGCAAGAGAGGTCAAGACAATTTATCTTTGGCATGGGGGCCATGCTTGCTGCCATGGCTTGGTTCAGGGCAGCCAATGGAGCAACTTGCTTCTGATGCTGGAGTCGTGCTAACAGGACAAAGACGTACGCTGAGTGACTTCCTGTTTGCACTGGAACTTTCCTTACAGATCTTAGTGTAAGTATTGGTTTCCAGCTTGATTACTGATGCACTTTTTGCCTTAAAAATAGAAGCTAAAAAGTTTTTCTCTATCAATTTTGACAGATCTCTGAACTTTGTTGCGCTGTGTTTATTTCTTAGGAACTTGTCTATGATCTCATCTCGTCAAATTGAGTCCAATTATAACAGAGTTTCAGCTCGAAGAGACAGCTTGTTGCATCTAGAAATTCTTCTAATTAGCATTTCTTCTTCAACCACAGGGAGATGATGGTTTACAGAGTACTGGTTTAAAGTTTAATCAATTTAATTTCTTGAATTTTTGAAAGGAGCCGACTGTATGTGAGCATACCCTCAGCACAGTTTGAAGTTTTCATACCCTCATCATTTGCATGAAGTGCATATTAATGAACGACTTTTACAAATTGAAGAGCGAGTGATTATACACCAATCAAACTTTAAAATTAAACTGTAATGGACAAGTCTGAATTTACTGTGAAGTTTTCTGATCCATACAGGATCAGATTTATGCCCACAGGCTATGAACACACGCCTTCACAAATGGGTTCCTTAGTGACCTGCAAACAAACCCACACGCTCTGACAACGTCCTGGCATAAACGTTTTTATTCTAGGACGTCGGAGTGTGTTTGGTGCAGCTTCCCTATTATGACCTCCAAATCTGTTGACGTTTCAACCATCAGTTGTTGATTTTGGGGCAAGTTCAAAAATCCTGCAGACCTGGTGAAGTTCAGAATTGGCACTGAACCTGTTCTCAGCACGGCGTTTAGAGAAAAACTGCAGTCGAACACTAAAAATAAAATCTGAATTGTTTAAAATCAATTGCTAAACAAATACAATAAGGGTTGTATTCTTTTATGAGTTTGTCTACAGACTTAGCTGGAATTCCTTGGAGATGTTTTAGAAAAAAATGACAGGATATATTCTGTTGTTTTGATGGTGCTGTATGCATAAATAGCTTATTCTTCCACCTATATTTTTCACAGGCTACACTTTGTGTTCTTGCCATTCACAGGAAATAAAATATTTATTTCTGAACTAGCTTTGTCTTGTTGTTTACAGAATTTCTTTTTTTTTCTTTGACATGTACGCAAAGCTTAAAAATGACTTCAATAAATAAGAAGATGCATCCAAATCACACAAAAAGAATAGATGGAATGATTGGTTTTCAGTACAGATCCACTAAGCTTTAATAATTCTGGTAAAAATGTGTCCAAGTAATTGAAACCTCCAGGATTTTATCAGAATGTTTTCTCCTGTGCATGCCCAGAACCGTTTAGAAACGTAGCCAAATGCCTTACATATTTCCAGAACATGCCAGAGAATAATAATAAAGTTTTGACTTTTATCCTTTGCATTCACTATAAATAAACAGGAAGTGGTAACTATGTGACGCTTCATACGTTATTTATCCCAGACTATAAAAAGCTCCAACTGGGTTCAAGTTATTGTCCGTTTCACTTCCAATTTATTGTTGTTTTCTCCAGCTCACAGGAGCCGAGCACTTCATGCGTCAATGGACGTAAACTATGCAGAAAACACATAAAAATGCTTCAAAACTGGCAACAAAACAACCATTTCCATGTAGCTTTCATCAAAAATATTCTCCTTTTTTTCTCTCCTGACTGTTCTCATTATTATTACATTTTCTCTCTACGAAAACGTCACCTGACTAATTAGTTGAAAGACGGAGAGCAGTCCTGCTCTAATCTCCCCTGAGGAGTAAAAAATAATTTTGGGTAAATCACCAGGAGAATCCCATATTCAAACAGAAATAACACCAACTGCTGCTTCTGCAGAGTTAACACGTTCATTATTTCTTCAGCCTTTCATTCCCCAAAGGGAAACAATCAGTCAGCTGGGCTTAATTGAATTAGTGAAGCACCAATCAGGAAGAAGACCGATTCAGAAGCGCTCGTTTAATTCGAGTCTTTTGAGACAAATATTGTCCTGCTGCTGCTGCTTTGGCAAAAATAACCTCAAAAACACGTCGTCACAGAGAGGTGACCTTTTGACCTGCATAGGTATGAAACCATCCAACTCAAAAATAAGCTCAAAGCAGTAAAGCTCTCAATGGATTTAATAGAAGCGCAGTTACTTATTATGGCAATAAATGTAAAAGTTGACCTTTTAGCCTTTGATGCTTTTCTCTCAATATAATGTTAAGATTCTGCTAAATGTTAAAAATGATGTTTTGTCAACAATGAATCATGAATAAAGACCTTTAGTTTCAGATTCTCATAAAATTTTGTAATGTAGTTTTCCCAACTGCAATAAATAAGATTTTACTTTGAATCTCAAATTATATATTTTTTTCACTTTGTTTATTTAGAAAACAATGCCAATATCAGAACAAATTTGTTCTGATATTGACATATACCAGCCCTGTATTTACTTGGCATCAGCTCAATAACAGAATATGCAGTATCACACACTTCTAACGCAAATAAGAGGAAAAGAAATCCAAAACCAACATTGGAAAATATACCAAGATACTCAGAGGGAGGAACACATGAAATCAGAAAACACATAGGAATTGACTAATGTGGTAACACCATAGCAACAATGAAGACAGAGAAACTGTCATGATTTGCGGTAGAGTGGTGGTGAGGCAGATGCAGAGGACCCAGGTTGGTGAGAAGGAAATGATGAATTTAATCATATAGTCGGAAATACAAAGTCCAAAATCCAGGCAGCACAGAAAGAGCAGAAGGCTAATGCTCAAAACTGGTAGCAACTGGTAAACATTAGAAATCTGGACGAACAAGACAACTAGACAGATTAGAAAAGGACCTGACGAGGAACAAGGAACACAGGTGGGATTAAATACACAGAGGGTAATCAGGGAACGAGTCACAGCTGGGAACAATCAAGGGGTAGACAGGACAACACGGAGACTCAATAGAGACAGAAACCTAAAATAAACACAAAGAAAACTCAAATCCTCACAGAAACAGACTCATGATAAACCCAGAAATGTCAGCAAACAAACCCAAATGAAAAAAACAAAACAAAGACCAGAGGATCGTATATATAATTGTCAATATCTATTTGAATAATACAGCTAATTCCACCACAAAAGATTTAAATTAAAACTGAAACTCTTAAAGTACGGTAATGTTTGACTGGTAAATTCTGGAGTAATCCCAGTTTGTCCATGTGACGTTGGCCTTGCTCCCCATCTTGAATATTTCCTCCCAGTCCTGTTGCTGTCCTTGCTTTCCTGTTACATTTCTATCTAAAGTGTAATTGCAGTCGGAGTCCTGGCACCTGAGACTCCCTTTACCTCCCAAAAAACAAGAGAAGAGTGAAGGCAGGGGGATGTTTTTTTTTATTTTTGAACGAAATCAGCACATTGACAAGTAGGCCACTGAGCCAGCTGGTAAATTATGGAATCTATTTAGCCACCAAATCACAAGGTAACAATTGCTTATACATAGGCCTGTCACAATAATCAATAAATCGCATGATAAATTAAAACAGACTTAATAATTTCCACTGCCATGATTTATCGTTTATCTCTTTTTTTCTCTCTTTGTACCAGAAAGTGGATGATAAAAGTCTTCAATTTGGTGATTTGGTCTCAACTAGGCCCTTATTCTGAAGGACAATTTTTTTTTCAAAAACGTTTGTCGTTTTGTATATTTAAAATGTCCTCCGGTGTTAAACATTCATTAGAAGTTAAAGTTTACTGATCTTTGAGAATATGTTCTTGTGTTTTTGCCAGTACCAATATGTTGGTCGAAAATGGTCTCAAAACAACAACGTTATCGTTCATCGCGATAAACTCTGGAACGATTTATCGTCCAGCAGAATTTATTGTGACAGGCCTACTGACATGTTGTACAGAATGGGCACATTTTTCAACAATCATGAAATTAAAATAAATGGGAATTCTTTAAAGACCATATATAATGCAGAAATTCACCGTCTAGAGTGAAATGTCATAGCATAGATACGTGTCCTTATTTTCCACCATGTTAGGCTTTAATGTATGACAGTGAAATTATGCTCCTTGGAGTTTACACCACCAAGTCATACTTCATTATTGAGTTATTGTGACAAGGAAAAGCATGATTTCATTGACCCAGAAGAGCTTTCTGATGGTATCAGGTCTGAACTTACTGGTAACAGTGAAAAGAGTTGGACTGTCACCTTTGGGGATCAATGGAAGCCCGACTGATCCGTCACAATCTCAAGGTTATGGATATAATTAGGGCTTCTAGAAGAGAACGACACTGAAACGGTGTAGTGGAGACATAATGAATGTGGGAGACATTAATCACCGGATGCTTGGTAATCATCACAAGGTGATTGAGACTTGAGGCTCAGATCCTTACTCACCTGCACTATTCTGCAGTTTGTATTACGACTGCTTTTATTTACTCAATTTTTATTTTTTTTTTACAGAAAAGGCTTATTAAACTCATTGTGGAAAGTTAAGTCTTCCTCAGAGGTTTTTGTGCTGATTCCATCTGTAATTCGTGATGCAGCGCCACCACAGGCGAGGGGGTGAAACGTTTTGTTTGTTTGTTTGTTTTAAATGCAGTGTGAAAGCGAACCGCACCTGCTGAAAATGAAACAAACTCCCCAACTGAACCGAGTCCATCAGCCTTTCAGGTGTGAACACACCCTCAAGATTCTCAAGCCTCCAACATGTCCAATTGTTGAAGGTTTCTTCATGCATCCCCCCGTCCTCCGCCTCTGCAGCGGCGGCTCATACGGCGCGGTTTAGAATTGATTAATGGCATTTGCTGAACTGGAGCTCAACAAGCCTGAGCAGGGGCAAAAGGAGTAATGACTCCCACATGCTGGCTGGCTGGAAGATAGCAGCAAGTGTCTCCATTAGCTGGGGACGAAGGAGTCAGTGATGCACTTTGGACATTATTCCCAGCAGTAAATCACATTTACAGGAGACAGGAGGGAGGAGGAAGGGGTGGATGGGTTTCTGCTTCATTTATAGTTGGTTTATTAAAGAAGCAGCTTTGACATTCAGCAATGACACAGAGAAAGAATGACACGCGGCTCGAGATGCAGCCATTCGCAACGTGTTCTCCCAGGAAGATTTATGAAAAGGCTGACGTGCGTCCACGCACGGGGCTCGCTCGCAATCTGAACCGAACCTTCTCAACCTTGACACCGGTTGTCCATTTCCCAAAATGAGACGCATTAGAGTCGTGAGTCATTACAGGTGTAATCAGCTGGAGTGCGTCGGCATCATCAGATAGAAGAGAGGAGGGGGCGATACACACACACACACACGAAGAGTTAATGAGGGTCTGGAGGGAAACGGCGATAGGAGAATGACCTCAGAGGGTGCGCTGTAGCAACCAACGGGTCACACAAGCTGGGTCTGATGAACCGCGTCCTGTCCGAAGCGCAGGACGCCTCGGTCAAAGGGCCGCTCGGATTTTCTCCCAGAGTTCCCATCCGTGTTTGGGCGAGCAGAAAAATGGCTTTAAATCTCGATTTCGCACAAGGAAAATGGTCAGATTCCATAAACGCAGAATGTGTTTGAAAGGATTTTCACCGTCTTGGAGTTAAAGTCCATCAATCTAAACTCTGACGGTGAATCCCAAATGGATTCATGAACCTTTAATGCACATTTTGTCACCTTACGTCCATAAGCAGAACAACAGAAAATAGCACATGATTATGAAGTGCATAGAAAATCATACAGGGGAGACTGTATGATTTAGTCACCCCTTGTTGCTAGGAAACGGTAAAAACCACTGATCAAATGACCAAATACTTAGGAGGAAGTAATTTAATGAAGTTTGTGAAGGTAAGAACCTCATGGTTAAAGCAGTTCGACTTTTATTTCTTAAACGTTTTTCCGCTCCTTAAAGTGAATTTAGTCTTTCAGCTTCATAAGAATTGTGTTTAGACTATAATCAATATTTTTATTTGAACTACAGCATGAGGTCATGAACCGTGGGCACAAATAATTTGAGCCATGAGGCAACTTTTCTTGGCCACGCTATATCGTCCAAACAGCTTCATTCAAACCATCTCTGATCGTTTGAATGGAGGCTCAACATCCTGAAATATGTGCAGATATGTAAATTAGCAAACTAAGGTCGCCCTGATGTAGAGATCCTAAATATGAAACATCTCATTATCTTCTTTCAACATTTTGAGCAAAATAATCTTGAACATTTACCAGACAAATGGAATCAAACCGTCTGATGCACTTAATAAAATCCAATGGAAACCAGCTGCCTTCAGAAGTTTCCTAATTGGTAAACAGATGTGTGGCACGAGGCAAATAGCATTTTTCAGTACATTTTTGCCATCGAATAAGGTTTTAAATTGTCACAAAGCGACACAGACTCATCAACCACTGTATTTCCAATCAAATATAGTTCTTTGCATGTTGCAGACATATTGAAACAGAACCACTGCGGCGCTCACCGATGGATAAATACTGGGGCAGGAGAAGGGAATATGCTGAGTGAGGAAAAACTGCAAGTAAAACTTAGAAAATGGATGTTTCTGGTTACAAAAAAAACCCTTCTTTCAGTGCATGCAGGCTGGATTTGTTGGGGAGAAGCACCTGTAGAGATACTGCAGAGATCAGCATTTTCCTTTTGTTGAACTTTTCAGAGATTTGCAGTCTGTAAATGCAACGGGCATAATTGATTCCTTGTAAAGGCCTCCTGGCTTTTTAATCAAAAAGAAAGGAGGAAGAAGAAATCCCTCTTGGTGCTTATTTGTATTTATGGCAGGAAAGTCCTTTTCAAACCAAGCCGTTGGCTTGCCGATACATTAGTCATAGCAGCAGAATTCAATCAACTCAATGAAGGTAAAGGTATTTTACATCGTCACAGACTTATTTAAAAGAGGCTCTTAGATAATTGTAGAAAAAGTTGTCCAGAAGAAATCTATACCCCTGACTATTGGTCTCCCTGGTAATGGTTTCATTATGCAACTCTGGCTGCTGCTTTTACAATCCAGTTGAAATTAGAGGCTGCGGTAAAGTTTGAATTAACCTACAATAAAATGTGGATGTCCCCAATCCTCTCCCATTTCCTTTATTATTCCAATTTGTCGACGTAGAAGCAACGGGCCAGCGTTCTCCATGGGACATTTCACACGATCGTCACATTCGTCCCAATTTGGTTGATAATGGAAGACCTCAAAGTGTTGAATTTATTATTTAAAGCCTCAGAGGATTCACACTTAACAGAAAATATCCCCTAAACTATCACACCTCTGACATTATTGACTCAAGGCAGGAAGGATCTATACTTTCATTTTGTCAATGTAAATGTTGAGACAAAAAGAATCGAGACTTCTTGGAAAAAATGTTCTCGCAACAAAATGTGCCTGTGCAGTTTTTCATTGAGAGTCTGACAGGAACGGACAACAAATAACCGCTGACCTGCTGAGGGCAGAGCAGCAGTTTATGTCGGCAGCGGCGCAGGTGAAAGCAGGTGAGGGAGGGGCAGCGAGTCAGGAAACATGGAAGTCATGCCATCAATATAGTTGGAGTAGTTTGGTTTTGTTTTTATTATTATTATTTTGTTTAGTTAATAAATCTTTGTAATATATATTTAGCTTCATCATTCACACTCCTTGCCACTAGGAGGCGGTAATGCACAAAAAACTTTGCTTGCTAACCGTCAATAAAAGGAAGGCGACGAACTTTTTTTAAACACATTTTTCGATAGTAGTTTTTGATTTAGCATGAGGTGGGTTTTCAGTCATACTAAAATGAATGTATTTCACAAAACTGCAATGGAACCACTTTTCTCTCATCACAAGAGTCACGCGATCAACAGCCAGATGTTGCTACCGGCGGAAAAGACGAAGACGACGACAGGAAGTGGCAGGAGCATGGTGTGTTTTTCAATGACTTATCGCGTGAACAAACTTATTCATGTGTGATTTTAATTGCATTTCTTATTTAATAGAAAAGGCATAATTGAGAAATTCTGTGATTTGTTTTTGGTTTGTATTGTTTGACATTAGGAGAATATTGGTAAAGGTTTGTACACATTTGTAATGGAATCTCAGCTACTGAGGCAACCAAGGTTTTTAGAGGCTGTTCTGGTCTCCTGGATGAGTCGTTGATGCTCTGTTGGAGTAGTTTGGGTTCACTGGTTTCTGCTTGGATTGATTTCTCTATTATTGCATATTGTTACTTAATGTCTTCAACCGTGGTTTGCTCAAGTCCCAAAATCTTAGAAACTGCTTTGTAGTCCTTTCCAGACTGAGATGCTGATGGCTTCGTTGTCGTTTCTTGAATTTTGTGATGTTTTCTGTTCTGAGATCTGTCCGCCTTCTTCATGTCGTCAGATTCTATTAAAGTTATTTCTGTCTTCCTAGGTTCTGGCAGTGACCAGGTCAGTGTGTGGCAATGGAAATTTAACAAAATACTATGGTGAACGACATTCACAATGGCAATGGTTATATTTTCACAAATTCACACAGCAGCAGGTTAGTTAGGATATAATTTCTTCCCTTACTAAATGGATCATCTGATTACTGCTTTCCTTGTGTTGTCTTTGATATTAAACTAAATTGATCTGAAATATTTCAGTTCAGCCAAAAAAAGAGAAGCAAATACTTTTTCATAGCTCTGGAAATGATCTAATTTTGAAACACAAACATGGGTTTGATTGTTCCAGGTATTTCAGGTTGTAGAGAAACGATAGAGGCGGGATACGCTCTACACACAGGTGTCTTCATTTGAAAGGAGTGAGGTGTGGTTTCTCAAATGAATGATTAAACATCCGGCCCGCAGGCTGGGATTTATGAGATCTGAGACACGGGGGCCACAAAGGACAATCAGATCGGCTCCTGCTTTGAAGTGAAACAGAAACTGCTGATCTGTTTTCATGAATTCAGCAGTACAGTGTGAACGAAAGCTCATCGCAAAAGGCTGGCAGGACAACAAATGTCTCGCCATTTCAAACACAGAAACAAAAGCTAACAAATATGTAAGAGATTTGTTTTTGAAATTAAACTCAATTTAGTTTTAACACCTAGTCCAGGAGTTGTTTTGCCACTTGTAACGACGGTACATTCTGAATTTGGCAGGTTTGTCAGCGTATAAAAGCTAAATTTAAACTAAAGAAGTAAAGTACATAACAGATTGAGTTACTACCATGCAGCTATGCAATGGGATGGAAGGTTCCTCATGCGTGCGGTTGAAATGTTTGTTACCTTGTGGGTGTGTCGGTTGTGGCAGCCATCTTGGAACCCTGCTCAAACCCGGCTGTTTCATAGAAAGAGCAGTGATAAGAGCTAGAGTTTAATTGGTTGAAGCTTAAAGTAGTTAAAAGAATGAAATGTTTTCTAAATTGTGCATTTGCATACAGAAAACATCTGCCTGGTATGTTATTATTGATATATAATTGTTAGTGTTTACATTGTGTATGTGAACGTTAACTTTGTTTCCTCTTTTTTCCTCACTCTGGATGGCTGAGGTGATTGGCCGATGTAAATTGATTAGGCAGGATTTAACTGGTATATAGGTATATAACTGATGGAAGGGCTGCCATTTTGTAAATCTGCTGTGTTGCACCAGACTTAATAAAACATCTTTGTTTGCTGTATAGCCAAGATCGACTGACTTCTCTTTCCATACCAAACCTCTCACTATAACAGAAGGGTCATGTAATTGGTACCCAGCAGAGAAAACATCTAAGGATATTGTTAAAACAACTAACATTGAGTCAAGACCCGTCCAATATATTACTAAAAACTGGAAGGACCGTTCTGCAGAAGAACTGCAGAACAGGGGGGAAACAAACCCCTAAATGACCACAATAGGTGATCACTTAAACATTTGGCGCCATTTAAGAGTAACTGTTTCTACCATTGTTAAAGAACAATAATGGTAGCACTCAGGATTATGGGGCTGCACAGTGGCGCAGTTGGTAGCACTGTTGCCTTGCAGCAAGAAGGTTCCTGGGTTCGATTCCCGGCCCGGGGTCTTTCTGCATGGAGTTTGCATGTTCTCCCTGTGCATACGTGGGTTCTCTCCGGGTACTCCGGCTTCCTCCCACAGTCCAAAAACATGACTGTTAGGTTAATTAGTCTATCTAAATTCTCCCTAGGGTGAGTGTGTGTGTGAATGGTTGTTTGTCCTGTCTGTCTTTGTGTTGCCCTGCGACAGACTGGCGACCTGTCCAGGGTGACCCCGCCTCTCGCCCGGAACGTAGCTGGAGATGGGCACCAGTAACCCTCCCGACCCCATTAGGGACAAAGGGTGAACAGAAAATGGATGGATGGACTCAGGATTATGTCTAATAGTGAAAGTAGGAGCATTTCCACATCCACATTGTGAGAGGAACTCAAGGGTTTGTGACTGAACAGATGTGTAGTCATAAAACCACTACTCAGTCAGGTGAACTAGAGAACAAAAGCTTTTATTTGCAAAGCAGCGTAAAGATTGGACTCTAGAGAGATGGAAGAAGGGTCATGTGATCTGATGAGTGCAGATTTACCTTCTGCATAGTACCTGGCTCATCAAAGTAATCAAGAGAGGCAGTGATGAATCCATCTTGCATAATGTCTACTGTATTGGCTATATGATCTGCTGTTGCTGCATTTGGTCAGGGTCAAGGTTCAACAACACTATAAGATCACCCAACTTGAATGATCAGGTTATTTCATCAAAAGGTTGTTTCTTCTCTGATGACACGGGGATATTCCAGGACGACGATGCAGTTTCAACTGGCTGAAAGTGTGAGCAAAAGTTCAGACCTGAAGTCCATAGAGAATCTTTGTGATGTTTTGGAGAAGTTTTGCTCGATGGTTAGTCTCTCCCATCATCAGTACAAGATCTCGGTGAAAAATTAATGCAACACTGGATGGAAATAAATCTCGTGACATTGCAGAAGCTTATTGAAACAATGTTAAATGCTGTCCAATGAAATATTAGAGCGTGACCTATCTTTTTTTTTTTTTTTGGCCAAGCAGTGTACATCTGGTGGGATGTTACTGTCAAGTTATCTGAGATGCTTTACAAATGTAAAATTCTCATGTTGTCCACATCTGCATATGACCTGCGCCAGGAATGTCACCCTTCCACACTCGCATGCTGACTATGCAAACCAGGGACGATGGCACCTGTCCAGATCTCACCCCTCTGCCTCTGTTGCTTCTCCCAATGTGATTCTCAAGCGCGAGTCGCTCTGGTCTCAAGGTCATCGCGTTTGATGGGATTGTGCTTCTTCGCACGCCCTTGGAGTTTATCCTTCTCGAGCTTTAAGGTGGGATGCGTTGGCCCCTCTCAACGAGGCATTCCACACGGAGCGAATCCTCCTGTTTCTGTCCCACGGCAACAGCATAGATCATCCTGAAGGTGACGGCTAGCTTTGTATCGGGATAACAAGGCCTGGGGATGCACGCCGGACCAAACTGTGTGTCACGTCCATGATCTGTGGAAAGAGCCGGCCTGTATCGATTGTATCTTTGCCCCTGGGAGACATAAAAATGCGCGCGCACACCCAGCAAGCGAGGTTATGAGGAATGTTATGGGAAGCTGCAGCAGTGCATAAATCACTCTTATTAATTACAATGATAAAAGCTGAACACTGGGGGGGAAAAAAAATGATGGGGAGCTGAAACTGGAAGACAGTACACCGTGTTCCAAATTATTATGCAAATGATATTTTCCCAGATTTTTCTAAATGGTCAATCCAAATGATGGTCAGTATAATTTTCAAGTCATGAACTATTACAGTATAAATCAAATTTTACTGAACAAAGCTCCCCATGAGAACAGTATTTTTTTCAAAAGTAAAAAACTCAAAATGCAAAATGTTCCAAATTATCATGCACAGCAGATTTTCTAAACATTTTATGGATTATAAAGAACTGCAAACGGTCATTCTTTGAATATGCAGCATTAGGGTTAACCCTAAAGCTATTTCAATCAAAAACATCTTAACAGACAGAGTTACATGTTAACATAGGACCTTCTTTGATATCACAGCACAATTCTTGATCCGTTGAACTGGAGTTTCTGGAAAGTTTCTGCTTGAATTTCTTTGCAGGATGTCAGAAAACCTTCCCAGAGCTGCTGGTTTGATATGAACTGCTTTCCACCCTCAGATCTTCTGCTTGAGGAAACTCCAAAGGTTCTCAATAGGGTTGAGGTCAGAGGTCAGAGGAGGATGGTGACCCCACCATGAGTTTCTCCCCTTTTATACCCACAGCAGCCAATGACACAGTGGTATTCCTTACAGCATTCATTGTCATGCATGAGGATGATTTTGCTGCTGAAGGTTCGGCTCTTCTTTATGAACCATGAAAGAAAGTGATCAGTCAGAAAGTCCATATATTTTGCTGAAGTCATTTTCACACCTTCATGGACTCTGAAGGGGCCGACCAGCTCTCTCTCTCTCTCTCTCTCTCTCTCCACATGATTTCAGCCCAAAGCATGACTCCACCACCTCCTTGCTGACGTCACAGCAGTGTTGGGACGTGGTGGTCATCCACCACCAATCCACTACTGCATCCATCTGGACCATCCAGGGTTGCACAGCAGTCATCAGTGAACAAGTCTGTTTGAAAATTAATCTTCATGTACGGCTGGGCCCACTGGACCGGTTCTGCTTGTGATCTCTGGTTAGGGGCCCAATAGTAGGTTCATGCACCGCAAGCCTCTGGAGGATCCTCCACCTTGAGGTTCCAGAGGCTCCAGCAGCTTCAAATAACTGTTTGCTGCTTTGTAAGGGCATTTTAACAGCTGCTCTCTTAATCCGATGAATTTATCTAACAGAAACCTTTTATCTGTAGAAACCCATCTTTGTTCTGAATCAGCCACAAATCTCTTCACAGTACGATACGCTTCAGTTTTCATTAAATATCTAATGTTTTCATATCTTGTCATACGGCACTACACTATCTGATGATTTTCGTCAGCAGAGATCCTTTCTCTTTCCCATATTGCTTGAAACCTGTGGTCTGCTTAATAATGTGGAACATCCTTCTTAAGTAGATTTCCTTTAATTGAAAACTCACCAGACAAACTAATCAACCAGCTCTCTGAAATTAATTATAGTGATTCAAAGAGCCCTGACACACAATACCATCTAGAAATTTAATAGCACAACAAAAAATTTAATCTTTATGACACTTAAATCCAATTTGCATAATAATTTGGAACATGGTGTATAAGCTTGAAACGGCTGCTGCTGTTACTTGTTTACACTCTGTTAGTGCGTTTCTATATTTTGATGTTCAATAAGACCAACTTGAATATGTGTAAAGGTGAAATCGCAGTCATCACAGGTCAGGAGGGACACTTATGGGACTGATGACTTCCAGTCACATCCAAGGTAACAGCATTCAAGTCAAGAAGTTGGAATTTCAAAAATGGTGACACTCATAAACATTGTTTGCAATACCTCGTACAAACATAATTTACTTTCCATTGGCAAACTCCACTTTTAATTTGTTCAGTTTAAAGTTGCAGGCGCCACATTGACTTTAACGACACACTTACATGTGTATCTTATAAAATAAAAGTCTTTCCACCACGTTTTACTACTGTCGATGCAGGAGCGGCCATTTTGAACGTCGTAAGTGGGGGTAGTCTTAACTGTTCTCACTTTCCCAGTGGCAAATCTGACTTCGGAGGGCGTTCAAATTGATTTTTCAGACATAGAAATCAGAATTTCCCAGTTCCGAGTGCAACTGGAACACAGCGTGAGATTTGGGTTGAGAAATAAGCTCAGGAAAGGATTAGGGTTATGGTCCCTGTGAGCAAGACGCTTGAACCTTCCAGACAAGAATGTCCTCAAAAGAAAGTCATATTTTATAAATTCAAACATTATTGAAAAGTTCATTTATTCCTACATATTTTTTTGTTGGTCTTGGGTAATATTTTACTTTCCTGAGAAGCATATTTTTAGGTTCTTGTTAAATGTCAGTCATAATAATCGATATTAGCAGAAATAAGCATCCCTTACTGCAATGAATCCACTGTATTTAACATATTATTTTAAAGTTTTGACCAGAATTATTGCGATAAAGGAACATTTACATGATACATCGAAGCATGAAAAATTGTCCCAAACAGGACAATGCATATTTTCACCTTCACACACAGTTTCTCGACCCTCGTATCCTTCCTGTGCATCACTATGACAGACGGAAAACCGTCCTGCCCTCCCACATTTAATACCAGCACTGCAATTTCCTGGGTAGCAATTACAAAAAGCTGCTATCTGTCGGTTTACAGACCGATAAACTTTTGCTGTCAGCAGATAGTTTTTCTCCTGTTTACAGAACGACCGGCTACGGAGGGGAAATGGATCCAAAAATAAACCATAAATCTGGGCAGGGAAATGCACAGCGTCTCCAAAAGGCGTGCAGGTGAGACCACGATAAATCGTTTCAGAACTATTTTCCCACTTTTAATGGCATTTATTCGGTATGACTCAACTTTAAAAAATGCTGGAGGCGAAATATATATTAAAAAGTTGCGACAACCTGCTTGTATTTCATGATTGTACACACCTCTGAACTAAGACTTAGCCCAGTGTTTTGATTCTCGTTCAGCATTCAGGAATGTGTGTGAAGACGGGCAGCGTCTCGTTGCACTTTGACTTCTGTTTCTACTGTATACTGTCATACCTAAAAGGGAACATTATTTATTAAAGTATAAAAAGTAACAAAGTCAAGTTCAACTTAAAACATTTTGCAAAAATATTAATAAATTAACATTTTGCTTTTCCTCATTAATTGCAGGTGGAAACTGCAGTTAATGAAGAATGTGTGTGTGTGTGTGGGGTGCGTGTCGGTGTGTGTGTGTGTGTGTGTGTGTATTTCAACAATGAGTTTGTTTTATCCTGGCAAAATAGTTTTGCTTCTGACTTCATAATAGTTTGATAATGACTTAATAGTTACTCCGATAAAAGCGGGAAAGGAAACTGGCTCTTTTCCGGAACCAGTTCAGAACTGAATCCATACCAGCCCTGGTTGAAAACAGGAACCTCTTTGGTTCAAACTGCTGTCTGCAACCTTTCTGTAGTGCCGCCCCAATTAATAAAAAATCTAAATTACACTACAGTCCAACACCAATCGCTTAAAATGGTTGGTATACTAACCAATAGCAAGAGGTGCCGACTCCCAATTGAACACATGCATGTAAAACAATAGAAAACTTTTTTGGCCATTTTTGATGCGTTAATGAAGGGGGAGTAAATGCTTTAAATCAGCAACTCGATGTCATCTATTGGGTTTCGTTTGACGAAAATCTTTTTTAATCGTTCCATTAATCAGTGTCACTGCTTTTAAACTGTTTTGCAAATTGTTTTAAACTTGTGTTTGTGGTTTAATTTGTTAAACTTTTGAGCAATCAGGTTGTGTGGTGCAGAATTTCTGCCCAGGTCCCTCTTAGAAATGAGATTTGATTTTCAATGGGATAAATAAAAATAAATAAATATAAATAAATAACCAATCTCAACAATAAAAATGAATTTGAATGTATATATTATCAAACTGTATTGAATTGACTCA
Source organism: Xiphophorus hellerii (assembly GCF_003331165.1). Taxonomy (NCBI): domain Eukaryota; kingdom Metazoa; phylum Chordata; class Actinopteri; order Cyprinodontiformes; family Poeciliidae; genus Xiphophorus; species Xiphophorus hellerii. The sequence goes on from NC_045681.1 coordinate 19,085,650, forward strand.
TCTTGTAAATTGCCTTGATTCACTATGTGAATAAACTTTTTTTTTCATATCTGTTGCTTTTTGTGCCCCCATTCCCTCATGCCGCCCTGGACAACTGCCCATGTGACCCACATTAAAAATAAAATCACCGCTGGATGAGCTTGATGTTGGTTTTTAGTTGGCGACTGTAGGAAATATTGAACGTACATCCAATATTACACTAATAACCAGGACGGCAGTGGCACACAGGAGAGTCGTATGAAGCTCAGGATTGTGTTCGTGGGGAGGAAGGGGGGTGGAAGTGGGAGTGGGAGTTGTGGGGGCTACAATATGAGAAGTAACGTCGCTGGAGGAGCAGATGTGACGGCCGAACTGTTGGTAGCAGATGTTAATTAGCGGAGGAAACGTTAACGGGAATAACCGGATTATGAGGATTTGAGGAGGAGAAGTCGCCTGAACCCGGTGTCAAGCACACACACGGCGGGGAGGATTAAGTCCCGGGCGCCGTCGCTCCTCTCACCGCGCTCCGGGGGTGACTGTCATGGGCATCGACCGGCGGCGGAGAGCCTCCCTGGCTCTCACCTTGAACTTCCTCGCGCTGCTCCTGGCCGTGTCGGCTCTCACCACCAGCTACTGGTGCGAGGGCACGCGCAAGGTGGTGAAGCCGTTCTGCACGGGTCTGGTGACCACCAGGCAGGCGTTCTGCATCATGTTCAACAGCTCCAACATCAACGACACGCGGCTGGTGCAGTACATCTGGGAGACCGGCGAGGACAAGTACGTGATGAGGAAGTTCCACACCGGCATCTGGTTCTCCTGCGAGCAGAACATCAACATGACCGGTGAGTTCCGCCGGAAAGGCGAGGGGGACCTCCGCGCGCGCGGAGAGCGGTGCGTCACGGAGAGCCCGGCACATAACCGGAGTCGGACTTGTTAGACACGATTTTAATCAAAACAGTTTTGATCAGCCACATCTCTGACGAGATTTAGAGAATAATCCGAGAAAATGTCTTTGCGAATAGATGAAAATATTAGTGTTTAAAGTCTGCGTCTCAGTGTGGTGCTGCGGGTCATCCAGCAGAAATGTGGAAATTTGGCGGAGCAAGTTGTTTGGAATTTTGTTAAAAAGAATAAAATAAAACAAGCTGGTGTAAAACTTAGAGAAAAACATAAAACTGTTTATTTAAAAAACGAGACAACCTAATTATCCCCTTCATGCATATTGGTCACTATGACGTATGTGTGTCGCGTGCGTGTGTATGTATTGGTGGGTTATCTGGGTATAAATCACCTCATTTGATTGTGGTGTCCATCTGTACAAAGCCCCCTATTGGAAAACCAGTGTAAGTGCACAAAAACCACCCCAGACATTGAAGGCTGGTGGTCATCAGAATTGCTAATATATCGGGAATATATTGGCTGTTCTGAGATATGAGATAAGGACTAGTATAATTATTTTATTTTCGAGGTGTTGATAATATCTCAGTGCAATAGCTATTAATCATCTCCTCCTTAAAGTGAATATCATGCAGCACTGGTCCATTGTTCTTTAAATCAACGTGACCCATTCTAGTGTAAAGATACAGAAAGCTGAAATAGTTGAAGTTGATGAGGAAGCTCAAGATTTTCCACCTTACAGACGAAGGACAAAAGAAAGCATAATATAAAGTACTGAAAGTTGAAAATGAACAATATTATTTTGTTGTTTTTCATTAAATTATCTTGGAAAAATACACTGCAAAACAGGAAAGACGATTTAAAACACACAAAAAAATGTATTGACATGGAAATGGATTTTTTTTTTTTCCTCTGAAAAGTATACTCTAAAACAGTTTTTCATGAATAGGATGGAACACATTTTAGAAAACACATCAATGTAAGATGTGTTTTATAAGAATAAAGTGTCTCTTTATTCTTATGAAACAGTATTTTTGAATAAAGAGAATAAAGTGTCTCTTTATTCTTATACAGCACCTATTTGAAAGTGGGTTATCTGCAGTTTTTCTTTGTCTTCTTCCCTACTGTGTGGAAATCGTCCACTGATGACTTACAGGACAGTTCCTCAGAGGTGTCTAGACCTCCAGCTGTGACTCTATCTGACATTACAGAAAAAAACAAAAACATTTGTATCTTCAGAGCACCATAGAAGCATTTTGTTTGTATTGACTCTGTTTCTGTGCTGCAAACTTCCTCAAAAAGGGAGGATGGAGGCGGGAGGCAAATCTCTTGGCAAATTGGATCATTCCGAGATTTCTTTTTCTTCTTCTTCTTCTTTTCTTTATTTTTTATTTTCATGTCACAGTTTTATCCCCTCAAAGTCCACCTGTAGCTCTCTCTGTCGCAGTCTGGGAAAATGCTGGAATACAGATGAGGTCCCATTTTTATTTATCAGTGATGCGCAGGGGTGGCTGTGCTGTCACCGGGTGTCAATTAAATGTCTCATTTACATTGTTTTTCAGGTGAAAAATGCCGGAGTTTCATTTATGTGGCGCCGGCGAACGAGAGAGGTGAGGATATATGGACACGTTTTGAGTTTTATGGGAAAATTCAGACCTAGTTAATGTGTGTGTAACACCTTGAATGTGTGAGACACAGGATGTCTCTGCCGGCTTTATTCAGAGGCTGGATTTATTGCGCGTTCTGCTTTAAATGACACAAGTCCAAACACATTTTATCAAAAAGGCTCTATGAACATTACTCAAACTACTCTCACAGATTCTGCTCTTAATAAGCACATGGATTTACACTGACATTCCTACACAAATAGAGGTGGAAAGACGAAAAGGAGCTAGCTACTTTGAAAATGCAGTTTTTTTTCCTTGTAGAAAAACTTCATAATTAAACACTTCTTTTTGTTGGACTCTTGCATAAATTCCAACAAAAACACATTGTGGTTTTTTGGTATGATGTGACAAAATGTAAATTGTAACTTCCAGGTTATCTGCCTTCTTTTTGCCCCACCAAACCGTTGGTTATAATTGGACTTTAAGGCAGAAAATCTGAAAGCTAGAGGCGTAACATTGTTTCAGGTAATGAGACATGCAACTTAGTGTTAAACAGTGCAGCAACATGTTTTGGGAAAAGGACTTTAGACGTCACAGTTATAGAAGAAGCTTGTTGCTATAGTAATTTTTACAGAATCTAGATGATGAGGCTAAAGAGCAACACAGTTTTCATCTTAAGAAGGCTGGCGTGTGCTTTGGTTAAAAACAAAAGCACGACAGTTTTTGTAGGCGAACGTGATGCAAAAGATTCATCCGTTTACCAAGGGGAAAAGCATTAAACTTGTTTCCTGAAGACCGGCTGTACCACGAAGTGAGATCAAGCTACTTAGGTTTTCTTAAAGAGATCTGACTATACTGAACCTGACAGCAACAGCAGCTGAGACCTGGCATCTCTGTGCTGCTTTAAATCTTCTTTATGCCAAATGATCTGCAAAAGTAAACATGACTCAATCCAGCAGATGTAGAGTCCTTGAATGCCAAGGTTACAATGTGCCGGGTGTAACGTGCGATATTGAACTCTTAAAAATGATACAAGTGTTTTTCATAGTCTTAATCCAGACAAATAATCTGCTCTAGATCCATCGTAAATTAGCATTGTGACGGAGTCGGGTAAGAGGTGAACCGACTTTATGACACTGAAATTTCTGATGAACTGATCCTGCTTGACAGTACAGGCTCCAGTCTTCAAACACGCAACATCAAATGCATCTTTTAAGGTTACGGCTATTTCCATCGCCTCCCTCCACCAAATGAAACTAAACATCACAACTGATCGGAGCCAAAAAACAAACACGGTTTCCCTGCTGCAAAAAGAAAATCACTAAATTTCTAAACAATTTGAAAATCTGTAACCAGGCAACTAACGGTTTATGTCTCTCTGAAGCATAAACTGGCTCAAACCGAGAGCTCTCTGAAACAACAGTTTGGTTGAAAAGCCCAATCAGTGGTAGAGCACTTGTTGTACGTCTGAGTGCTAAAGTCTCTCGTTGTGATTACATTTACATATCATGGTGGATGTTTATGGAGGGCACTTAAATAAATGCTTTTGATTGCAGATAGATTCGGTAGAATGTCTTTAAATATGCTGCGGTAATCGCACTCCATACTTTCTATTTGTCCATTTTACAGGTTTTTATTTGATAAAATTGTGTAAAATCACTTGTGTAGAACTCTCTGGGGTGTGTTTGGCAACAGGCTTTTTATTTCTATTTACCTGCTAATATCTCCTCGCATTTATCGTATCGTTCATCACGATAAATTTCTTAACATAATAAAAAGTTTTGATTTACCATTGTGACAATGAATTCCAGTTAATGAGTCTTAAAACCAATCAAAATCTGTCAGTTTTACGAGTTTCTGCTTTGCTTTTTTTCTTTTCTTTTTTTTAAACTTATTCTGAAGTTTATTGTTAAAAATCATACCTTTTATTTTTATTTTTTGCAACTGGCATCCTAAAGAATCGTGTTTACAAATGGGTGCGTTTTTAAAGAGCAGTATTAGTCTCTGTGGAGCTGTGATTGCTGTGCCTCTCAATCACAGCCATACAGTTGCCTAAAAAAAGAGAAGAAAAGCTATGAATAGAACCTATTGTCACTTTTACCGTTATCGCAACAGCACCACAAAATATGGTGATAAAACTTTAAGTCGAAATCGCCTGTCCCTACGGATCCATCCAGACGTGAGCTCAGGATGAGCTGCATTTCCTTACACATCACTCTGTGTGTCCTCCCTCTGTCTGTGAAGGTTAATGATACGGGTGAAGGGGGTCACCGATCCACCTTTCTCCACTCATCACGTCTCCTCATCCATCCTCACATCCTTCCCTGTCCCCTGTCTTCATCCTTGCTTGAGGATGTTTTCCCTAACCCCCTGCCTTCCTCTTCATCACCCTCTCATCATCCACTCATCCCCCCCACAGTGTGGAGGTGGGCTTGTTCTTTGTCTCTGTGGTTCCTTCGTACTAACCTCCTGTCTCCGTAGGAGTGCTGTGGCTGTGCATCGTGGCAGAGTGCCTGTACATCCTGCTGCTGGCCACAGGGGGCATCCTCATGTCTTTAGAAGTTTGTCACATCGGCAGCGTCATCGACGGCCTGAAGCTCAACGCCTTCGCTGCCATCTTCACCGTGCTCTCAGGTAACCCGGTTGTCATGGTTGCGATACGGCTGAGCTTGACCGTCAAATAATGAGTTCATGTTCTCGTTCCGTAAACAAAGTCAACTTGGTGTCACTCTGCTTAGAGATGGGCGATATGGACTTAGAATTTTACCACGATATTTTGTAATGTGATTGTTATAGCAAGAAAATAGATGGCAAAAAAACTGTTTATTTCTACTTTTTTAGGTAACTGAATAATGTAACGTTCATAGCACAACAAGCTGCAGCCGAGGAAATGATGTGACTCAATAAAATGATTATTAAATTACTAAAAACCTTTTTTTTTTCACCGGAACCTTCCATGATAATTCCATAAATTTATTAAACAACTTTTTCTCATGTTATGGAAACAGTAAAATCTGACTCACTTGCCACACAACACATATGAGCACTAGTCTGTTTTCTTCTAGATTACAGTTTGTATAAAACTAGTTGAAGTGTTAGAATAATGACTTTTATGGCAGTAACATAGCTTAACTGCGGTAAAATGTTTGAGGAAATGGTTAAAACATACGGGTCGGCTCCATTTTTAACCCACATGCCAACAAATGTAATGCTTCTTCAGGAATGATACACACAACTGTGAATTAAACTGCGCTCAGTGTTTTTCCTGTAACACTTGTTGCTGATCTCTCTGAGATGTTCACAAGTCATTTTTGTCAAGTCTAAGTTAAATCTCTAATAACTAGCATTTCAAAAGCTTTGCTGTAGGATTGACTTTCATAACTTTGCGATTTCTTCCCAAAAACCATTTAACACACGAATATGTCAGAGTACGGTTGTATCTCTGCAGACACGTTTGTCAGGGGAAAAAGAAACCACGTTCCAATTCCATCTGATTTCGGTTCTGCTCCAGAACAGGCGAGCGTTTAACTCTGCCTCCCCTGCTGGCGCTGATCCAGTCAGACAATCGGCCCAGCAGCAGCCCCACAGCCCCTTAGAAGATTTCCCGCTAGTTTACAGTCTGCCTCTGCCTCTCAGCGGAGGAATTAACAATGACCTTCTCTCTAATCCACTCTGTGAAAGTGATGCTGAGCTCCCCTCTCTGAGCTGTGAATCAGCAGTGAAAGATGTGCGGCTCCACGGCGGCGACTCGCTGCGTTTTACTCACTTGACAGGTCAGATTTAGGAAGGCTGTAAAAAGAGTCATTTTCTGACGAGCTGTTCTCATTTTACACTGGGGTCAGTCCTCAAAGCTAGCTAGCTAGCTAAGTTCAGGCCTTAAAAATACGGATTATACTCATTCATAATGTTGGAATAGTGTAAATTTTAACCGGTCTTCAAAATAATGTTTTGACTTACAATGTTTTCACACCTGATAGTCCGGTAGACTCGGTTCGATTGGGGACCAAAATTTTAACTATTCTTTCCGCTTTCACACTGCACAGTGTCAACCAATCCAAACTGAGTGAAAAAACCTGTCCCCCTCCTCGCCTGTGGTGGCGCTGCACCAAGAACCACTTAAGGAAACGACATGAAATCCTCAGAAGAAAACACTGAGTGAAACTTCCTTTTTTGCAAAATGCAGAAAATGGAATAGCATCAGATTTTAGCGGTTGTACGATTTCTCGTTTGCCCTTTGCCACTTCTCCCATTAGCACTACCAGTTAGCGCTGGTTGTATTTACCCAGAATGCCCTGCACCAACGTTTGTTTTCTGCTTTTAGAGCAGTCTTAGGTTTGCTTGCATTTGCGTATTGTGAATGCAAGCAGTAAACCTTACATTGTGTCAAATTGTCGAAACCACCCTTATACGTCAAATATGTTGCTCAACTTTCCATTTACTGCTAATCAAAGGCAACTCTAAACAGGTAGGTCATTTAGCCTCGATTTAAAGGAACTCAGCTTTTCAGCTGTTTCCAAACTTTCTGGAAGTTTCTCTTTCTCGGGTGTGGCCAACATGGGCTAAGCATGTACAGAAAAGCATGGAGGATGCTAGCTGTAACGTGAAGCTAGACAAGCTAGCTTCTCTAGCTAGCCAAATAGTATCTCATCAAACGGCCCGCTGTCTCCTCCGTCTCATTAAACCGGGCCTTGAAATTGGACAAACGCCTTTACGGCGCTCAAATGATGTCTCCCTTTCATCACAATCTGGTCAAACATAAAATACTCCAAGATGTTTCTCTGCCAGCTGTCGCCGTCTTCGATTTCATTATGTCATAACAGAGCTGTTGGCCATCCTTCACTCCTACTGTTGTGCTTGTAGACGATTCGTCTTTTCATTCGGAGCTGACGGGGCTTGAACTCGGCATCTCTGAGTTAAACTCTCAGGGTGTTTTGTAGCTGCTCTAGCCAGTCGTCTGGAGGAAAGAAGGAGGCGAAACCCCTTAAGGTTCGCGTTGTTTCTGTCCTGCTAGAGAGCGAAAATCACGTTTAAGATCTGTCACCGTGTGTTGCCTTCTAAACAGCTTCCCAGGCTAAGCTGACAACATTGCAGAGGCTTTAGTTCACTTGTAAAATGTTTGAATTAAGGAAACGTTTCCAGAAGCAGTTTCCTTTTTTTAATGGGATGAGTAGCAGGAGATAGACTATGGTAATGAGGTCTGGAGGAAAAATACAAGGGCGCAAATTAAAGTTTATTGCTGTTGTCAATCATGCATGATATGATAAGAAGGCATCTGAGTTTTCTTTTCTTTCTTTTTTTTTGGTGAGGTGATGATGGCAGAGGAACAATAAGATCATTTTTTTTACAATATGTCGAAGCTGGAGCCCATTAGAGCTATGAGTCAGGTTCCAATTTTAACAGCAAAATGTAATCTTGGTAGAAAAAAACAAAAGCATGATGTTTTGTTTTTTATTGTATCAACAACTGCAACCCACAAAGATTTGAGTGCGAGAGCAGCAGGAGGCATACGCCACCCTCTGTGACTATTGGAATCTCGGGTAAAATGCCTTAAAATAAATGGTTGCTATGGAGACCTGGTGACCAATATGCCATTATTTGATCTGGTTTTGGTGACAAAGTGCCAAATCCATAAGGGCAGATCTATACGCTCTAGCTCTATGCTGTGTGCTCTGAACGACATCATGCTTTATTGTTTATTTTACATTATATTTAGAATTCCTAATCACACTTTCTGGACTATTTGAACGGCTTGCTGCAGTTTATTCTTTACATGTTTGACCATGTTTTTTGTTTTTGTTTGTTTTATCAGTTTCTTATTTATTTTACATGGGCTGTTCTACTCCTAATTGTGATGAGTGAACAAATTAAAGTTCATGTTTGATCGAGCTTGTGAAGCTACTGGCATTTTTCAATGTGCTGTACTGGTGCAGAGTTGTCAGCTTTTGTTATTCACTGGATTTATGTCTGGTTTTTTTAAAAGAATCATTTTAAGTCAATTCAGCTCTGTTTTGCTGAATTGGATTGTATCGGCCAATACTGAACCTCAGATATCGGTATCGGAAGTGAAAAAAGTAGATAGGTGCTTCCATAGTCTTCCCATCCACTAAAATCCGACTAAACTAAGGTTTTCGGTGGAAAAGTGTATCCTAACTTGATACAGGTTCTGCCCAGACCTGAACCAGCTAATGTGCTTTCTAGTTTCAAGTGTTTGACAGTATCCCCAAAGGACGTTCGCAAATAAGACTGTATTATAGCAGCAGAGAGAGAGAGAGAGAGAGAGACGCTTCTGCAGAGCTTTTCCACCACACTCTGCAAAATGAGTCACCCACTCATGAACCTCCGGGAATCCCATGATTAGACTGCAAATACAAGTGACTCACTTAAGTGCAAAGCAGAAAATACAATTGAGAGATCTTTCCCAACATGCATGGGGATGAGTAGTTTCTCAGGTCCAATCAGCTTTCAGCCTGGAACGGTGCCTGTTGCTTTGATCGCTCTGTCGATGAGCGATTGCAGTTCGGAGACCAGTCGTCACGTTTTTGACTCACTTATTACCTGCTAAATGTAAAATACTTAACTTCAACCGAGCGTAACAGGAGGACGCCATTGTTCCGCGTTCATGAATACACATGGAGGCAGCGAGGAGAATTACTTGCACATGAGAGGGAGACTCGGGTTGAAGATTTGGAGGTTATCATCCTCCAAAAGAAAGTCTTGCAAAAGGACTTCTTGAACATTCTCACATCTTGTCACGTTGCAAATTCAGCGTATGTTGTTGTATTTTGTGGAATGTTTTACGACCCATACAAAGTAATGCATAGTTATGGAAAAATATTAAAAAGAAATGCTTTTTAAACTTTGGTATAACTGGAAATCTGAAAGGTGTAGCATTCATTTGTCATTGGTCATGCTAAATGCTAAACAGACCAATAAACCACTGATTTTACCTCATGATGAAGGATTCTGTTCTAGACACTAAATGCTCTCACTGTGTTAGTCCTAGTTTTTCTTTTCTGTTGGTGTTTAAGACAGCATGATGCTGCCAACACTATGTTTCTTATGTGTTTTATATGTTGGGCAAACTTTACATTTTGGTCAGTTCAGCTCAATTTATTGTGATAGGTGAAAAAAAATTGATTATTTAAAGGCACTTTATGAGGAAGTCCAAATAATTTCCAGTGACGTGTTTCTACTCTGGATGACGAGTGATTGACAGCCCTAAGACCCTCCTCTTGGCTCTGATTGGTTGTTTCTGGTTGAGTGGTGTATTTCTGTAGTTCCCCAGTGCTACTGGGAGCACTGGGAGAAGGCAGACAGAGGAGCTCGATTTTATTTTATTTTTTTCACAGATTACCAGTCTTATTACACCGTCACAACATAATGATAATTTTAACAAACATGTGAAAAGCATATGTTTTCATAAAAGTTAGATACTGCAGATTCAATACAAAAGCACACCACACTTTTCAGATTTCATTTAACAATAAAAACAAAACAAAACAATGAGTTGGAGCCATGTATCGTTTCCCTTCTTCACAATTATACACTGATTTCTACAGTCATAGTCTGTAAAATTTAAATGAAACGCAATGTAGGCTGTCATTATTTGTGACAAAATGGAAGCACAATATCATAATTTCTCTTAAATTTGTACTGTAATGTGGCACAGAAGTTTTGTTGTTTTTTACTACCCAGCAGACTGAACCTTAGAAAATACACAATTTGTTTCTGTGTATGTATAAATGTATCAATATGTATGACCAGCAGACAGGTCAGAGGTCATAGTGTGGCCAAATGTCTGCAGCCTTCCAGACAATCATCTAATCCATTTGTTTTGTTCGTCGCTGAAGAGACAAAATCGGTAATCGCGCCAAATGATTTATTCTGACTTTGCTGCCATCTAGTGGTCGATCAAAAAAAAAAACACTGGGAAACTAAATCAGCGTCTTCTGGAGTCTCAAAAGAGAATTAGTAGCAGTGTCACGTACCTGAGGCTGGATACATGTATGTTATGTATGTGCTTTATAGCACACAGAGGGACATTCATCCACTTCAGACGGAATGATTATGAAGAAAACATCCTTCATACCCACATGCAGGGGCAAGAAATGTCATTCATCCCGAGGCAAAGCCTTCCCTGATCTACAGGCATTATGATAACGTCATAATATGAAACTATGCTCATGTTTCATATTTTAAAATGAAACATGAGCATTGATAGGGAGGAGATGGGAATGTAGGCGTTTGCTGCTCTTGTTCAGTGGAGGGATTTTGGCGGAGGGAGGAGAGGGAGCTTATGCAGTAATCGGATTGGTAGGCTCCAGTTGTTTTCACACTTGTCCTCCTGCAGGCGTGCAATGGTTCATGTAAGGAAAGCAAGAAATTAAAAACAACAACAACAACAACAAATGACAGAAAGAAAGCAGGTCATTTTATGGCTTCTTTCTCACATTTCCAGATTGATTTCACAAGCAATCTGTAAAAACATGACATTAATTTATATTTTCAGCCCCCCGTTAAAGTTGATACTCTCCGAGTATCACCAATGCGACCGACTTCAGTCTTCAGTACTCGGGTTTATGAAAGAGAAGCGAGGAGAAAAGCATTTTAGAAAGAAAGCGACACCATGTCTTGTTCGTAAATATGTAAAATAAATAAATAAATAATATATATAAAGTCACATACTGCACCTTTAAGATGTTTTTATCTGTGAAAAACTCTCAGTAAGTTATAGATGAATGTGTCCCAGGTTTTCTTTATGCAATGCTGCCACCAAGTGGGGTCATTTTGGAAGTGCAGTAGTTTCTGTGTGTGAGTCACGTGTTCCCTCTCTCTGTGTGAGGCAGGTCTGTTAGGTATGGTGGCCCACATGATGTTCACCACAGCTTTCCAGCTGACCGTCAGTCTGGGTCCAGAGAACTGGAAACCTCAAACGTGGGACTACAGCTGGTCGTACATGTGAGTAGTTTACCTCACGGTGACGATTGTTGCCTGGTTGTATGAAACACATAGAAAAGTGCCACAAAGTAAAACTGCATTATGAAATGAATAAATAAACAATAAAATAAATGCATAAATAATCCTGGAATGAGATAAACAGGTCAACTGGGATTCACAAAAGAAGCTCTCCATTACAAAAAGGAAAATCTTTTCAATATTTTTTTTGTTTTTATTTCATGGGAACATTTATTTGAATTATTTATTGATAGTAGTCTTTATTTATTAATGCAATTTCAAATGGAAGTGAGAAGGCTCTGCATATAAGATGTGTTAATATTCTCAGTGGGAACCGTCTCCACGCTTTGGGGTACGGCCAATTAGCACAAAGGAAAATGAATGGAGTTCATGGATTGGCTGCTTTTCAAACGCCAGCCAATTACAGTCAGGTCTTTCAGCTTCCCAAAGTGGCTTTTTCTTTTGTATATTTTCCATATTTGATTCGTGAATAGGTGAATCCACAAAAAGTTGGCCATCCACTTTAACCCTTGACTGAAGCAACATCATCAGTTAAATTTAAATCAAACTGTTTAAGGATTTTTACCAAGAAAGTAGCGGTCTTTCTGGAATGAAAGCATTATTGAACGTTACAGTTATAAAATAATATGCTTAAGTAAAAGCTTGAGCCGTTTTACTGATTAATGTTTCTTATCGTCCGAGATTAAAGCGGGCTTTGTTCTCTGTTTCGTAGACTGGCGTGGAGCTCCTTCACGGCCTGCATGGCGTCCTCGGTCACCACCATCAACCGCTACACCAAAACTATCCTGGAGTTCAAGCACAAGCGCAGGAACATTGAGAAGAACCTGAAGATCAAGCAGAAGCTGCTGGAGCTGGACTCTCCGGAGCAAGTGTGGGACATGTACATCAGCTCGGTACCGAGCACCGCCGAAGAGCTGCTGGACCTGTCGACGAGCGGCCGCAAACTCTCCAACGCCTCCATCTTCCTGGACCTCAACGACCTGCCCGACCCGCAAGGAGAGGAGTACTGCTAGAGGAACCGGGTCTTGAGAGGCGACAACATGGATGTTACGCTCTGCATGATACAGTGTGAATACTGTAAAAAGGCTAGCTGAAAGTTTTAACTCTTCTTTTCCGCCACACGACTTTATACAATCAACTTCCCGCTCTGCTTTGCTCTCTGCCAGCTCTTAAGGTGTGAAGATGGATCCTTATCATGCTGATTCTGCTGGCTTGAATGAAGGTGTAGCTGGTAGGTCAACCTGAATTTAACTTTGGCTCTAATCCATGGTAGCCACTGTGGGACCAACGGGTCTGTGTGGATTTCACCAGCAGCGTATACTGTGTTATTTCCTTGTATTAAAACATCAGCTTTGCTTTTCAATGTATGCTTTGAGATGCTGTATTTTCTAATGTATGTGGAACATAAAACAGTTGAGAGTCGATACAAATTTGTACCAAATTCTTGGCAGTTCCCAGGATCCCACAGTCGCTTTTAATTTTTTTAGTTGATTCCACCCCCCCCCCCCCTTTGTGAATCGGCTTTACCAAGCAGACTTTACTGAACTTGGTGTCAACGTGAAGCACAGCAACAAAATGAATCTATTCTGAATCAAGAGGGCAACGCAGGGTAAGAGGTGAGCCCTAAGTCCTTTTAAACAACTATAAAATAAACAGTTGAGTCATAAGTAATGATGAAGGTCAGATTTTTAAAAATACGTATGTATAACCTTTATCTGCGAGTCAAACTTGAATTGTGTGTTTTTATTCGCTTTAGCTTGCTAGCAAAGTGAATACTCATGCTAGCTAGCAAAAAACCTCACGAGCTAACATGTAAATTGATGACTATGGTTTATGCTTTTTTGTCTCAGCTGACTACCAAAAGACCAACTTATGTACAAAATTTCTATATTTTCCATGCAGTTTGACATATGAAAACAAATTGATAGGTTTTTTTTATTACGAGGAATCAATATCGTCCCTCCTAGATATAGTCTGAAAAGTCAATAAATGCTTTGAAAAAGTGTCTGCCCATTTACAGATTTCTTTTGTTTTATCACAATCAGGTGTTTTAGATAATGGATCAAATGTTAATATCAGGCAAGGTTAATCAGAGATGGAAAATTCATTTTAAAAAATGGAAAAATACAATTTAAACCAGTCTGACCGTATATAAGACTGTGATTGATCCAAGAAGTCCTGGAAGACGTTTTGGCTCATAAATCCACAGAACAATTTCCCATAAGTCTTGGGCATCGAGATTCTTTGGGGAGCAAATGTGAGAGAGCATTTCGTGTTCCTTTGAGTCAGGACTGTTTTTTTTTTACTTTAGAAATCTTCTGGATGAGTAATTGAAGCGTTCTCTGAGTACTTTTGAACGACCTGCCTTCCCTGGGGAAGTTCACCTCTGACCCAGGATTTCTCCATTTGCTGTTCCAAAGCCTCATCTATGGCTTTATTACTGACTTTCTGATCTGTTTCAAATGTTTCGACATCAGAGCATGATTTGTTGCTTCTTCATCCTGTCAGACTGGTTGAATTTAAGTGATTTCTGGATTCCTCAGATCAAGCAGTAATGAGGCCCGGGTGTGGTTAGTGAAACTGGTTGGTTCAGATAGCATTTTCCCCTAGCAAATGAAAATTTACATGATTTTTTTTGATGATCTGAAACTTTGAAGAACTCTGTAAAAGGGCAACACCTGTTTAACGCCACTGTATCTAAGATGTATGGAACGCAACATAAATCTGGTTGAACCTTTTGACAAGTTGCTGAGTTCTTCATATTACTTTTCATTAGCAATGTACCTCTGCTAAGCATTGTTGCTAAGAAGGAAAACGACTTCTTCAACATGGCTTAATAACTGTCACGTTGTGGCACGAAAGTCATGCGAAGGAACAAATTGGATGAAAGATCTATGAATGAACTGACTTGATCCCCATCCCAGTAAACGCAACATAATCTAAAGCAAGCACACTCAATAGTTTGGACACCTGACTGATCGTTGGACTTTTCCGATTGATGAAGCACTGTGAGTCCGTGACTCTTCACAGCTGTAGATGCCGATTGCTGACTCTTCTTGCAGCAACTTATTTAACGTATATCTGAGAGACTAATCACTGCCTTCTTTTCAAGCGATCCAAATTTAGTCGTCTGAAACAAAAAAAAAAGTTGCACCGGACAGGCTGTGGACTGAGGAGGCATAAACAATCTCTAAGAAGTGAACTGAAAGACTCTGCTCTTTCACTCTCTGAGGCATGAGAAGCTGGATTCAAGAGAAGCTGCGTGGATGTGGATGTGGGATGCCTAAAGGAAACGTTGAGTGCCTTTACATCCAGAAGCATGCCTCTGATCACACAGTATGCTGAACAAGGGCAAAGCTGTTTCTCTGCCTAACCCCGATTCCAAAGCAGCGGGTAGCTATTCGTGCAAATTGCCAAAACTTTTCCTCTGGAGAAATGCACCTCTTTCTAAGCTTTCTGCTTGTACTTTCACATTATGTTGATGATGCAGAACTTGATACTTTAAGTCTAGAAGCATTTTAATAGCATTTTGACTTAATTTTTTGTGTAACTTTGATGACTTTCCAAGGTATTCAGCCTAACTTTCAATTGTTTTTTCGCAAGCTGGGTTTATAAGGCTTAGAGCACGAATCTCTTGTCTTTACTTGTGTTTCATATCTTAAGGTATTTACAGTCTCTTTGTGTGGTTTCTCTTTGTTATACTTTTGTGGGTGGTTATTTGCAAGCTATTATAACATAAAGGAGAAGATTTATGAACAGATTTTATTGAAAGATAAATGGGGAAAAAAGCATATATCATAATAAAGAATGGAATTTCATATGTTGGAAACTGTTTTTCTCTAGACGTTGAATTTAAAGACCACAAGGTGGCAGTGTTGCCTTTGTATTGGTCGTGAGCAATTTCCCGCCTCAACAAGAAGCAGAAGAATTGCATTAAGTCAGTTATAGAATCAAATAAAATAAGCTAAATCGAATCAGTCCCGAAATTAAAATCTTTATTTACATTTCTGTGGCGAGCACCAGGCTTTTTATATCGTTTTTGTAGGATTTTATGGGCTCATTCAACTGAGGTTCAGAGACGTGGACTACTGTTTCTAGATTTCCTGAATTTTTATTTTTTTTGTCTAATGTAAATGTTTCAGATATCCAAATAAATTAAATAAACTACAAAACCAAATGATTTCATTTTTGATCAACCTGGCCCCGCATGAAAATATGACTGCCGTACTTGTTAGACATGATTTAACCACATATTCACCACATATTTTCTTAGTGTTTCCTAGCCACACAGACCTAATTAATTCCTGATCATAAATACCCATAAATAGGACCTGTCTGACAGCTAGTAAACTAAAAAACTCAAAGGAGCAACACATGGAACCAAAGGCGCCCCAAAAACACAGACGGGAGATGTTTTTAAGGCTTTCTAACCCCAACAAACCACAGAGAGATCCACGTGGAGCAGAGGTGAACCTTTTAATGAGTGGCTGAACAAACAAAATTACTCCAAAAGGCATCAATAAGTTATCCTGGAGGTCAGAAAAGAACCCAGGATGACATCTAAAGCTCTGCAGACCTCAGAGTTAAAGTCACTGCTAATGATTCGGAAATACGAAACAGATGGGGTAAACATTGCATCCGTGGGAGAGTTGCAAATTCCATTACTGACAAAAAAAAAAAAAAAGAAAACAAAGGCCCATCTCATTTTTGCCAATAAACATCTTGATGAGTCTTAGGACTTTTTGGGAAAATATTCTGTGGACTACCAAGATAGAAAGTGAACTTGTAGAGTACATTAGAAAGGGTTCGTCACACTGACGTTTTTTTTTTTGCTTCATTATCTGGATGATTTGCCCAAACCAATGATTTGAAAACTGCTTTTCGTTACTCATTTTGTCCATGACTGATTAAAAAAAAAAAGTTTGTTTAATGGCCTAAAATATTTAATGCAAGTGTGATAAAATAGCAAGACATCGGCAAGGGGGTAAAGTAGGCCTACTTTTCCCAGCATCGTACTTTTAAAATATTCCCATGTCGTTTAATGTGAATCGACACATAGCAGAAAATAACACTGAGAAAGCAGCGTCTTTGCTTAAAAATATTTTTATTTTTTTCCTGTTGGACAACAACTAGTGCAAAATACATGCAAACTGAAAACGGAAAACCGTGTAAGCGGACGCAGCTCGGTACAAAACACCGGCTAGCTAGCTAGCTAGCAACACGCCGAACTTAACGGTGTTGATGTTCGGTTTTTCTATCCCGCCGCCCTCCGCCGGTCCGTTTGCTTTGCTCAAAGCGGGACACAGCAGGCTGGTCCCGCACTCGCTAACCTAAGCAAAGCATACAAATGAGCCAAGTGATCCATACCAGTTCCCACTACATCCATTTAACCACATTCATTATTCAAGGATACAAAAGCACTCAGTCAAATCTGAGCTCATAGACATATTCCCTCACTCCGCCCCGCCCGCCCCTCAACTCTGCTGCTTACCGCATGAAAGATTCATTCCCACCTTTTTGGAAACAATGCTTGCTGGACATTTTTTTTCAAACGCCGGATTGCCGTTAAATTCTTGAAATCTGAGTCTGGGGAGGAAACGTGGGGGGAAATAAAGGGTCTATAAATGAAAATGTGTTTGTTGTCAGTGTTGCTACACACCCTTGAAAAGTCTGGGAAAATGTGGAATATGTTAGGTTTGGATAGGTAGGGAAAGAAGAAATGAAGTGTGAGAAAATTATTGATTTTCCAGATATTTTTCCTTCTTCTAATGTCTAAAGACAAAAAGACACATTGATTCAAATTAAATGGCTGTGCTTCATCTTTGATTTGCTGCATAATGCCTTGATTTCAGCCTTGCTGTTTGACTTAATGACTGATTCCATACTCATTCAGAAATAATCAGGGACCATTTCACTACATGTTTGATCTTCAGACAGCTTTAATTCAGGCAAAACTGGCCATGACAGCTGCAAAATAAAAAGACTAAACGTTTTTTTGGGGGGTGAGGGGTTCTAAAGGGTTCCAAAGCTCACAAATTGTCATTTAAAGAATCCGGTTCAGTCTAGGACAGGGATCTGCAACCTTTCGAGTCTACAGAGGCCTTTATTTTCGACATAGAGCTCACTTAGAACCCCAAACGTTACATGGCTTCTTGGGAAAAAAGACAACTTAGGATTTTCTACTAAAGAAAGTGTCTAAAGAATCAACATTTTGTCTCTTTCAAGTTTTCAAATAATGAAAAACCTCAAACATTTTGCAAAAAGAGGACAAATACATTTTCTTTTACAGGATGTTGATATTTGTGGGGGAAAAAGAAGCAAATTTTCAAACTAATGGCAAGAAAAATGTATTTAAAAATATATGTTACTGGTACTTGTGGAAATTCAATGCGGTTATTCCATGAAAAACTGTTAAAACTTGCATTTGTTGTTACATCTGTAGTTAAAAAACATTAGCCGAGTTATTGTGGAGCCGTGCTCCAGAATATTCTATTCCTAATCTGACATGTCCAAGATTGAAAGACTTCAAAATAAATAAATCCAGAAGCTTCAAAAGCAGAGAAATTGTCCAAATTCACACTCTGACAACCAAAAGCCATGTCGACCATTGTCATGCTTTGTTTTTGATTTTGATTAAACTTTTTTTTTTTTTTTGGAAAAACCTACAGATGATGATAAGAATAGTTTGGTTCAAAGTAAATATTTTAAAAAGTAAATATGTTGTAAAAACTGCATGGCTAAAATTTGAGTCCTGAAATGTGTGGAATATTTATGGGACAACGTGTAGGGACCCTGAGTTCTTCACTTCCTTGTACGACTACAACTGATTGTGAGTCAGACACTAAAAGCCGTTCAGCTTTCACCGCTCGGCGTAAAACCGCATCCTACAGCCACCACGGTCTCACTGCATCTTCCTCAAAAGCACAATGAGCACATTGCTGACATACAAAGATGTCAACACGACTGATTGATCCAGACAGAACATATCGACACTGGGATTTCGGAGTGTAGTCTGCTGTGATGCTGCCTGGCTGTCTGAAGACATTGTTGACTCTGTTTTGCGCGCTTTGAGTCGTTTCGTCTGCCTCCGTCAGGCAGCAGATTTGCGCTGGAGCGGTGTCAACAGAGGCGTCTCGTTCCACGCAGGTCACAGATCAGTGCCATCCGAAGTTTTGCCCTGCGAGTTGGTAGAAGCGCTGGTTGTGAGGCTTGTAGAAATCCCTCAGTTTCCGGATCACCTCTGGGTCTATGGAGACGTGTGTCCTCCCTTTTGTCTTCCCCAGACAGTGGGGTTTACTGCTGCCCTCCGGCTTCTTTAGGCAGGGAAATCCTTTCGTTTTGTTGAAGTAGAAGTGCTTGTCTGTGACTATCCTCTGCAGGCCCAGAAAGTCCTGAACTTTGCCCAGTTCTCCAGCCGGATCAGCGATGAGCCTCTCCCCGCTGACCAGATGGATCTGATTCCTGGGGAACCAAGCCAGCCAACGCTCCATGTGTTGGGCGTAGAGGCCGATCCACAGTGGGCTCCACAGAGAGTCAATCTGACCTAGACATACAGGTAGGGAGAAAAGAGGTTGGTTATGATGTGGCAATGTTTTTAGGCTGGGGTCTGGACGAGGAAACATTTGGTTCTAGTCAACGGCGTGGCTGAGGTCAAAGTATTTGAGTTCTACAATTGCTACCAGGCTAACTAATCCAGACGGTAATAAATGACACTGAGTGTAAAATGAAGGTGTTGAAAATGTTGGATTCAATATACAAACACAGAGTGGTCTTGAACTTTGCAACATAGTAGCTTCTTTTGGTAGCATGCTAAGAACCTGTTAGCAAAGTAGCCAGGGATCGTAAGAAGATTTGATTTGATAAACAGCACAGATTGACCTTAAGTTTTTTTTTTTAAATATGGTTTTCCTGAAAGTTTATGAGCATAAGTAGCTGACTTGGAGCACATGACTATGTTTGCATTTTTATTTTTCTATGGATAAAACTTTCCTAATGCTAATGCTAAAAGCAGCTAATGGTTAGCTGAGCAGAGACAAACACCTAGTTGGATGCGTGTGAGCTTCTTGACAATGAAGGATCCTCCTGTAGATGTTACAGTTTTGTTGATACTGTTGAAATTATAGTTTTTTTATACAAACATGCAAAAAATATCAAACAGACTCTAATTTTTGGTTGCTTTGAGTACATGAGAACTCAAAGTCATGGATGATTTCTCAGATGATTTAATTTGCTTCATATCCCCTCCAGGACATACCATGGGCAAAGCGAAGGCACTGGTAATACTGTGAATGATGAAATGTCATTTCCCAATCATCAGCACCATCTGGATGGGTACTGGCATTGTTAGCAAGGTGCACTTATTGCTAACATTTCAAATAAAAATTAAAATCAGTAATCTTCCCTGTTTTGTTCACATTTCAGAGTCTAGATAACATCCTTAAGGTTAAGGTAATGATGGGGTTTTTACCTCAGCACACATTAATTTTACACTTTATCTCCTGCAAAGTCAGGATCTGCCATAGTTCTACCCATTAACTCCAGCTAGCTTAGCCCCAACAATGGTGATACTCTTCACTGTGACTCCCACAGCTGCGGGTTATGTTTACAATTATGCTAGACTTCACTGTGTGTAGCTTACTAGCCACACCACAAAACTGCTCATATATGCGCTCATATATGCTAGATGTTGAATAAAGTAAGAAGAAAATGTTGTAGGCAATTACTGTGGATAAATACGTCATATCAAAAAGCTAAAACACATTTTTTACGTAGATTACAAGCTTTGTCATGTAAGTTGTACATTGAAAAAACACAAAGCGTACCTGTGGTGCGGTTCTTGAAGGCCAGGCTCTCAAAGGACGGGATGTCGGGGGTCTTGGAGATGATCTGCGTGTAATCCGATATGGCTCGCGTCACAGGGTCACGAACGACCACTATCAGCTTCACATTCTGCGACATGGCATGGACCCGCGCTGGCGTGTCCACTGTGACAAAGTACCGGGGCGTCTTCTCCATGACGATCTGCCCGTCAAGGGCTTTGGGCATCATACTTCTGGAGGTAGAAGACAAAATAATTCAGGTTAGACGATTGCTTTCAAAAGTCTGTACACCCACCTCTGCTACAATAACAGGCTTTTGAGACCAAAGGGCTGAAAAAATTGTTAATAATTTCAATATAACTTTTTGTTTAGCACATTAGTGTTTTTGCTAACTTAGCTTCCCCTAAATAAATTTATCTAAACGCTAATTTACTTAGCTGTTTTCAGTTGAGTAAAGTTTGACATCTGTGCTGAAGTTTTGGTTATTGACTATTAATAATTCTTCGTTCATTTATTCCAGATGTCTTCAAATCAAAGCCTAGAGTTTCCCGCAACTTTAAGATGTGTTCCTGGTCTTGAATGAAATGGCCGAATTACTTCCCAAACATGCAGTGAAGCTCTCCAAAGTCCTGCTAATGACCTAATTACTTAATTCAGTTTAAAGTTTGAGTCAAGCAATTAGGCTTTCTGACTGAAGCCAATTAGGAAAAATTAGCAAAAGAGTTATAAATATACTTTCAATCTGAAACCATGAGTGAAATGTCTTCCAGAAAACAAATCTGGCACCGTTTAGGGCAATATATAACGTATCAACACAAGTGTTACTGACACATAATGAGTATCAGCATGGTTGAGTTTAGCACGTTAGCATTAGCTTCCACTAAATAGCATGTTTTTAGCGGAACTAATGTTTATGATCAGTCCGTTCAGGTTAGTGCTACTAACTTTTTAGTTCTAGTTCCCGACGAACACCTCTGCCTATTATTTATGTCGATTTATTTACACAAATGTTACATTAACAAGGCTAATTTCACATTTTCCCTTGTATTTTTAAATAAAGCATAGCACTATTAAATCTGGCTTTACCTCATTTGATGGAGTTATATTTACCACCTCACAGAACCGGAGTGTGGATAAAGGCGATACAAGTTTTTTTCTGTTTGTTCAGTATGTAGTAATATCCTTAGTCAACAGTGAGGTCACTCTCATGTCAGAGCGCACACCCATCCCCACACACCCACACGCCGTCTGCCTCATACAAGCCCACACCCCATTATTCACTCTGAGATTCATCATACTAAACACATGACAGCATGAGCAGTGACAGGGCATCGTAACCCTGACCGACATGCAGATGAAAGCAGCGCAACACAAATACAAAGAGTCTCTTCCTGATCCCGTCCAGCGCTGTGCTCCTCTGTCTCCACACCAAAGCCCAGCAGATGGGATTCATTTAGCAGTAAATGACTCCAGAGGCCCTGCAGGACCGGCTGGAGGCTCGGGGACATCTGCCAGCACACCTGCCACACACCTGGTCGGCCGGCCGAACACGCACAGCTCTGATTCAGCATCTTAGCTCGTACGGACGGTAGACTCGCCTAACATGACCTGGACTGCTGGATGTAGCTTTCAAACTTTTCCCAAAGAAATCATTTGAACAATATTGCAGAGAATGGGCAAAAATTGAATTCTTGGAAGATTTTTAAGGCACAAACCAACAATGACAAAATAAAACTTTGCACATAAACCAAAAAATTAACATCTTCATGGTTGTTAAGTCTTAATTTTCTTCTTACTTTATTCATCTCTGTCCATCCCATTGTAAGTGGGATAAAGCTAGCACAGCTTTTTGGGAAAAGAGTATCAAACTGAATTTTAATAACGGTGGTGGTCGTGTGATTGTCCGTTGCTATTTTGTTGTTGTCATGTTTGAGAACCTTCCAATGAGACTCAATTAAAACAATTCAGCCAAGGGAGGCACAACTAGTTCTTAAGTTTAGGGGCAAATTTACTTTTTCCCCCACATAGGAATGGGTTGGTTTGAATAAATTTTCCGGTTATTTTTGTCTGACTGAGGGGAAAACATTTTCCACAGCATTGTAAATGATTTAGTATGGAAGATTTCATGTCCTCTACAGGCAGATTTGCTCTGCTGTTTGGTGGGTCGGGGCTCTAACGAAGCTAGAAAAAAAAAATAAGACGAGGTCATAAAACTGTGCTGATGTTAGGATTCAATGTGTGACCCTGTCATAGCTTCAACCTGAAATCACCCTCACAAAAAGATGTAATAAATTAAACCCACACCCACTTTTACTTTTTTTTTTTTTCAGGAATCTTTGGTTTTTGTCGCTTTGTCCTACTTTGATTTAAAAAAAACCCACCTTGTTTACTGTTTTACATAATTGAAAGAAAAAGTTTTCATTGAGTTTTGAATGTGGCATTAATAAAAGAAGGACAAGCAGAGAGAACACACACACACACACGCCCCCATGCAGCTGATAAGAGCCAGGACAGGATGCTCTGGCAGCGTTCTGCTGTCGGCTCAGGTTTCAGGTGATCCTGAAACACAAACCTCCCATCAATATCTTCTCCCTTCAAATCTGACAAACACACACACACTCACCAAGCACACACACGCAGCAATTCCATTTGATCAGATGAGTGTGAGGTAGTTTTCACCGCCGCTTAGCCTGAAGACTTCCCTATGAGGGGCCGTTTAGGACAAAATTTACGTTTTGTCTCTCACACACTACCAAAAACTCTCGCATACTCCAAAAAAGTAGCCACGCACACTCCAAAAAATTACGTTTTGTCTCTCACACACTACCAAAAACTCTCGCATACTCCAAAAAAGTAGCCACGCACACTCCAAAAAATTACGTTTTGTCTCTCACACACTACCAAAAACTCTCGCATACTCCAAAAAAGTAGCCACGCACACTCCAAAAAATTACGTTTTGTCTCTCACACACTACCAAAAACTCTCGCATACTCCAAAAAAATAGCCTCGCACACTCCAAAAAATTACGTTTTGTCCCTCACACACTACCAAAAACTCACGCATACTCCAAAAAAATAGCCTCGCATACTCAAAAAATTACGTTTTGTCTCTCACACACTACCAAAAACTCTCGCATACTCAAAAAAATTACATTTTGTCTCTCACACACTACCAAAAACTCACGCATACTCAAAAAAATAGCCACGCACACTCAAAAATTACTCACGCACATTCAAAAAATACTCAAATTGCGTATACACACACTACTAAAATGTCACACACACACACACAAACGTTAACTTTCTCGCTCACATACACTACTATCAGCTCGCTCACATACACTGTACTAACAGCTCGCACATTCACAAACGTTAACTTTCTCGCTCACATACACTACTACCAGCTCGCGCACATACACACAAACGTTAACTTTCTCGCACACATACACTGCTAACAGCTCGCACACACACAGACGTTTATCTCTCACATACACAAGACTAAAGTTGAACACACACACAGTACTAAGACTCGTTTTATGTATGTGTGAGAGCGACACTCTTTATGAATGTGTGAGAGCGAGAATCTTTTTGAATGTGTGAGAGCGACACTCTTTTTGAATGTGTGAGAGTTGTCACGGAAGAGGCGGGGCATAATTTTTGGATCAAACTGCGCATGCGTAGATCCTAAACTATAAGTTTCGATTGTTGACTCACTGTATGTTCTATTACTTAGTATATTTGTGCTTTTAAATATATATAGAACGTTTAACTTTCTTGTAGATTAAATGTGCTATAGAAATAAATGAATCTGATTGATTGATTAAAAATAGCAAAATTCCCAGTGGACAGATTGTACTACAGCAATTTTGCTATTTTTAATCAATCAATCAGATTCATTTATTTCTATAGCACATTTAATCTACAAGAAAGTTAAACGTTCTATATATATTTAAAAGCACAAATATACTAAGTAATAGAACATACAGTGAGTCAACAATCGAAACTTATAGTTTAGGATCTACGCATGCGCAGTTTGATCCAAAAATTATGCCCCGCCTCTTCCGTGACAACTCTCACACATTCAAAAAGAGTGTCGCTCTCACACATTCAAAAAGATTCTCGCTCTCACACATTCATAAAGAGTGTCGCTCTCACACATACATAAAACGAGTCTTAGTACTGTGTGTGTGTTCAACTTTAGTCTTGTGTATGTGAGAGATAAACGTCTGTGTGTGTGCGAGCTGTTAGCAGTGTATGTGTGCGAGAAAGTTAACGTTTGTGTGTATGTGCGCGAGCTGGTAGTAGTGTATGTGTGCGAGAAAGTTAACGTTTGTGTGTATGTGCGCGAGCTGGTAGTAGTGTATGTGAGCGAGCTGATAGTAGTGTATGTGAGCGAGAAAGTTAACGTTTGTGTGTGTGTGTGTGACATTTTAGTAGTGTGTGTATACGCAATTTGAGTATTTTTTGAATGTGCGTGAGTAATTTTTGAGTGTGCGTGGCTATTTTTTTGAGTATGCGTGAGTTTTTGGTAGTGTGTGAGAGACAAAATGTAATTTTTTTGAGTATGCGAGAGTTTTTGGTAGTGTGTGAGAGACAAAACGTAATTTTTTGAGTATGCGAGGCTATTTTTTTGGAGTATGCGTGAGTTTTTGGTAGTGTGTGAGGGACAAAACGTAATTTTTTGGAGTGTGCGAGGCTATTTTTTTGGAGTATGCGAGAGTTTTTGGTAGTGTGTGAGAGACAAAACGTAATTTTTTGGAGTGTGCGTGGCTACTTTTTTGGAGTATGCGAGAGTTTTTGGTAGTGTGTGAGAGACAAAACGTAATTTTTTGGAGTGTGCGTGGCTACTTTTTTGGAGTATGCGAGAGTTTTTGGTAGTGTGTGAGAGACAAAACGTAAATTTTGTCCTAAACGGCCCCTCATACTTCCCTTTTAACTCTAATAACCCCAAGCAGGAGGAGCCATGCAGTCTGTTACACACACACACACACGCAGACCTGGCATGTGCAAGGCACACACACCCACACACAAAATGCAAAAACACAAACATACACTCATTATTCACTCATTAGTCAATTGCTCACTATCTTCCCTCGGCTCTCCCCATGGACCCATTTCTGGTGGACACACACACACATAACGAGAGGCATTTTTTAAAATCACACACAGACAATCGGCAGACTTAAGAGGCGGGTGTGATGGGAGTTTTACCACAGCCTTTTAAAGGCTGTGTTTATATATATATATGTATATTTGTGTGTGTCTGAGATCTTTTGCTGTGAGTGTTTCAAATGAAAGGGGTGGGTGACTGATGAAGGAATGATGGCAGTGGACGCAGACGGGCCTCCATTAGCAATCTGTTTGCAAGCAGCCTCAGAGCCGAGAGCCCCCACACCATTACCTAAGCACAAAGAGCTAATTACCGCCCCCCCTAAGAGCACCATCAAAAGAAAATGTCTCTTATAAATATGTTTCTACTATGAGCTTAGCGCACGCAGACCACGCTAATTGATGGACAAAATAGCCGTTAGCTTGTCGAGCAACAAAAACCCGTCTCCCACTCCCGGCATAGAAAACGCTTCCAAGCTAGAGGACACGTCTGTGACGTCAAATCTATTCAAATGAAAACACTGTGTTGCGTAAGGTTTACTCAGCAATACAATGCAGTTTGTTATTCATGTGTCGACTGCGTGTCACAGGAGTAGCTCGTAAAATCACCTGCCTTGTGGGTGGCTTTGCAGTGCCTTAGCAAAAACATTCATAACATACTCTTGTTCGCCTACAGCCGGCAACTTCATTATGATCTTACGTCATATGCCAAATCAAAGGAGTACAATAAATATGATGCTTCACTCAAAAGAAGGTAAACATTTACAAAATAAAACTAGTAGCATATTCTTAAAAAAAATGACTGTGTAGGTTACTATGCTGTTGTTGATTTCTCAAAATGACTAAGCAGAATTTAATAATATTTTATCAGCATTGAATGAGCCATCGATTCTCCCCAACGGGAACTTTAATTGCCGTACACTTCCGCCCCAGGGATTGTGCCACACAAACATAATTAAATCAATAGTTTTTACTTAAGGTAGAAGCTCTTAAAATCTACTCGGTTATATGAACCGTCACTTTTGTTGGCATTCTTTTTTTTTTACACAGCTGAAAACAGAACATTACCCAAGACACGTGATGAAACACAAAATGTCAGGTTAACATCAGATTTTGTGGTTTTGCCACAGCAGTGACCTCTCCTTGACTTCATCTGTAAAATAGGAGGTAAAACCTGCTATTGTGTCGTCTGACACACTAGCAGGTTTGTATCCCCTCCCAAAACAGGGCAGCCAAATTAATTGGCAGTTTAAATTCCAGCTTCAGCCACATCTCCGTGCTCCTCGTTTACTGCTTAGTGCGAGATCAAACGTACAACATGATGGGCAGAGGGATTATCCAGCAGCTTACATTAAGCCTCTGTTTGCCTTTGAGGAACCTCTCTTTTTGTCGTTAATTTTCCAATATCGCGGCAAGCCTCCCTCGTGAGTTACCTTGGGCCGGCCAAGGCCACGGGCTATTGATCCTGCGGGGTGGGGATCCCGAGTGTAGCCGTGGAGCTGGGTGGGATTGCATGTGTTTATACTGGGAGTGTTATGATGGGGCGTATGAAGCGAGGAGGTGATAGTGATGATGGAGGTGTAGCGGCGGCGGGGGCTCAGCTGGGACCGGAGAGTGGCAGGTGGAGGCTGAGGTCAGCCAGATCCCTCCGGAGCCCCATCAGTGGCATGCTGTGTCATGTGATGTGTGCCGCGTCTGCGTCTTTTAAAAAATGTGGAGCAATTACTTTGTCCTTCCCTAAGTCCGTTAGGGCGTAGTTGGTGGCGGGGGTGGGATTCAGTTTATCGCCGATATTTGTGTCAGGAATGAAACAGCAGCCAATCGAATTACATTTACTCTCCACAGGCGACCGCTGGTTTCTGAGCAGATTATGAGATTTGCGTTTGTTTCCTTTTTTTTCATACATTTGCTTGAGTGTGTTATTGGGAGAACCACTCATCCATTTCCTCTGTATGGGGGACTATTAAGGAATCAGTCCATTGTGGCTGTGCCCTGTCCACTTCCAGGAGACATCCATCATACAGGGGCCCCGGGTACACACCCCACACCCTGCACTTTTGGTTTCCAAAGCCCCAGGGGAGGGCCTTAATGAGGGCCGGATAGCTCCACCCGTCTGGGCCTTATGGTGATCACCATCAGTACAGTACAGTGACATGGCGGGTAGCTAGCACCTGAACCCCAGCACGGACATAAGTGATAGTCTACGCGACATCACATCTGTCGTTTAGTCACCTAGGGGATTAACAACGCTTTGAGGCACGCATTGGCAAGAGGTCCCACGTCATGCCATCAGAAAATGCTTTCGCACTGGCTGCTAGTAAATACGCATTGGACGTATTTACTAGCAGGTTTGCAAGCTTCTCCGATTTGGACGCTAATTACAATCTATTGTTCAAGCACACGAACACAAGAAACACCATGTGTTTTGTGTTTTGCGTAGCAGAACAAGGTTGTCAATGTATAGGTATGAATTTTTAAATCTCACAGGAGGATCTACGGAAATGTTCCACTGGAGCAACTGAATTTGAAAAGAAGAAAAATTCAGCTCAGATTTTTTTTACATACACATACGTATATCTGAACATATAGAGATAAACCAGGCCCAAAAATAATACCAAAAAACCCCAGACCAAAAAAGTAAATGAGACAAAAAAATAAATACATGATATTGGTTTCACTAAGATCGTTTGAGGTTTGTCACCAAAATCCCAGTTGAGATTTGATCAGTCTAAGTAGTTCACCTTTTAAACAGGAGATGATAAAATACAGTACAAACAATGAAACAGCCCATTTGTTATTCTACAAAGTTTTTCTACAAACTTTGATGCCAACTTTGGTGAAATTATTGGCCAATCATTATGTTGGGACATTGCTTGCAAATCATTTGTATCTTATCCATCATTCTGGCATTGTGTATTTTATTCTAATTTTGCCAGATAAAGGGTTTAAAGCTAAATGCCAGTCTTCCAATTTCAACATAACAGGACAAGAACTTAAGAGCTGCTTCAAAATAAGAGTCCCAAACAATCATATCATAATTATGTCCCATCATGTGTTTTACTTGAGATCAACTGAAATCTCAAGGGCTGGCAAAGAAAAGGGCTGTTGAAGTCGACATACCCACATTACCCCTGCAGAGGTGGTCGTACACCTCTAACCACAATGAACTTGTAAGGGGTAATGGAAGATAATGTGAGGCTATAAAATACAAAGCAAAGGAAGCAGCTGGTTAGTTGCAAATCTCGTCCTATTGGTTCCACAATCCCAGTAGAATGATCTGAAAGCATGATCTTCCATCCATCCATCATTTCAATCAATCTGTCCATCCACTGATTCATCTGTCTCTCCATCCATCCATCCATTCAACCTGGCTTATGTCAACCAACTCATATTGAGTGTTCATTTTTCTACAAGATTTTATTTCACTGTGACTTCTTGGAAGTAACGCAGTAAGTCAAATCTGTGCCTGTACCTCAGAGTCAATAATGTATTGATAAATGTTATTGTGCCTTAAGAGCAGAAACACTAGCCTGAGTCTATAGAGCATAAATCATTCCCCCTAATGTGACCTATCCTGAAGAAACACAACTTCGCACACAACTTGCAAGCGGGTTTGTACAGGTATCTTTAATTTACGTTTTTGTAGAGAGCCTGAATCAAACCCTCGCCATAACCCATTCTAAATCCAAACCTAACCCCTAACCAGGATCAAAGACATGATCTGCTTCCACACGACATGCTCTTGGTCCCCCTGAAGATTACTGGTCCTCACAAAGTCGATGATTGTTACAGCCAAGGTTCTAATAATGTACAAACAGGAAGACAGACACACACACTCACACAGAGGGCCAGCTCTGATGACAGTCCCCCGGGTTGAAGCAAAGGTCAGCAGAGATGTGTGAGATTGTGGTAACGCACACTTCACCTTTCTCACCCCCAGCTCACCCAAGTCTTATCTCGTCTTCCTCCGTTTTATTGACCTTTTTTCTCCTCAGTCACCCGTCATGTCATCTCTGGGCAGGAAGCACTCATAAGCAAGGAGCAAATTTCCACCTGAGTTTCAGTGAATTCCTTTGTAGCTGCACGGAGATAAAAGGCTGTGTGTAATATGAGCCCTTTGGGCCTATGTGAGCGAGCCGGGGCGGTTATGCCAACGTAGGATAAAGCTTCCTGCTAATTGTAACAGAAGCTGAGCTGACCAAAGCTAACCGCCCTAATGCTGAAGTCATCCCAAGGTCAACACGAGGAGATAACACAATCGATCCTAGACAGAAAGGGGAAGAAGGAAACTTCCAGTGCTTCTCGGGGCCCGTCGCAGTGCTCCTTTCAGATTAGATCTGGCCTTCGAGTGCCATTAGTGGATCTTTGTCGGGGGCGCTGATCTCAATTGCCCCGGTGGAAGCCAAATGTTATTTTACTCTCAAAGAAAAGAAGAGTGATTCAGGGGAAGATACACTGCTGCTGGTCCTCTTTAAATTAAAGCAATGGGGTTTGCGAGATAATCTACTGGCACACAAAATTCAATGACTCAGTTTGCGGTACAGCTGAACTTCAGTTGACCTTTTTATTTGTGCCGCCATAAGACATCATGTTTATGTCTCGGAATGTTCACTTTTATATTTGTAGTTTGTCGTAATTGATATACAAGAAATATTTACCGAGTGCATGTTTACTTCTACGTGTCAAAAATCCAATCATGCAAATCCTTTGTCTTTGGTAGAAGACTACAATCCGTTTCTCCCCTTAGCGCTCGACTCATGTATTTGTTTTAGTTGGATTTCCAGAATGCCTTGCACTATGGTCCACTTCCTGTTTTTAGAGCGGTCTCCAGTCCAAATGCATCCACAGATGCATTCGATCTGTGCCAGAGTGCACTTTAAATGTTCACTTTTTTGGTTGGCTTTAGAGTTTGATTACGCATTCACACTTTCCCAAATTGACAGAACTTTCTAGACAAATTAATTAAAGTGGGCTAAACAGGGCTGCTTTGATTACACCCTTAGAAATTTTGGTAATATCAGACATTTTGTGAGACTTTCAATGGTGTTTGATCCAGATTTAACCCCAAGTAAATGCTTGGTATGCACACATGAAACGCATTATGATTGTTGACCAAAGATTTCTGATACCTACAGGGCAGGTATCATATCGATAGCCCTTGTATTTTTTGAGTTAGAGGACATAGTTTGGGACCTGGTAATGGCAATTTTCAGCATTTTGTCAACCTCTTTGACTAAGTTTTGTGCCTTTAATATTATATTTTCAAAATATTGAGTAGGACAGGAATGTTCCTCTATTCGCTCTGAGAAAGAAAAAAATCAACTTTACAGTTTAGCTTTGTAAGCACTATTCTGCACCAATTTCTAATAGTCCTTATGTCGTGATTCTTGGATGTATTGGTTTGTGGTTTGGTTATGGGTTACATACGGTTCATAGTTTTTGCATTATTAATTATTTCTGGTACTTTTTATTATAAGTTATTCTGGTGTTAACCTTCCTCAGTAGTTTCTGTTATGTTTAGTTAATTCTAGTTTTAGTCGTTTCCTATTTTGTCAGGGTTTTTTTTGTCATGCCAAACCATAACCATAAAAAAACTAATGTAATATTCACCAGTAACATTCAGCTTACAACTTTTACACTTCAATTTTTCAGAAAATGTAAATATTTTTATTTCCCATTTCACTTATTTGTATTGTTAGTGTTAAAAACTATCTATTTTTAGTGTTGTTGGGTTCTTTTTGATACCCTCAGAAACAAACATGTGTGTCCTTTGTCTGCCAGTGTGTCCAGGGCGTGGGCCTCGTGTTATGAAGTGGTGTGAACACATCATTAACTCTCAGCGCAAAGTGACCCAGAGTCAGAGGTCAATTGACAGAGCTGACAGTGGTGTCAAGTGGTTCAACGCACAGCGAAGCCCATCTGGCCTGAGGGAGAGACGGGACAACCTGCTGTCACACGCGTGCATCACGTATGTACGTCACTGAATGTTTCAGAAACATCTGAGACACAATGATTGAACACACAATTAACCGAAAGAGTTGATTTCCAAAGGATTTTTAGTATATCAGATTTTTGGGCATTTCAACAAAGCGTGGCTATACTGGTATTGTTTTGGTTCTCATAAAATATATTTACTTCTGGTAGCTTCTGTGGCAACCAAAGCAAGGGAGGTCTGTCTATTTTATATATGATATGGTATTTAACAGCTCTCCATGCTGTAAATCTTGTGAGTTTTCTGCCATCTGATACAGACATCAGTCAGACAGGGTTTGAATGCTCCACTCATGCAATCTGCTGTATGGGATTTAGTTCTGTTTCCTTGTGTAGGCTAAACATGTGGTGGTGATTTTAAAATGACAACACGAAAAAAGGGAGGTCGGATAGATATAGATAATGTCAGGCACAGCCGATCTCTACGGAATCCCAAAAGGGTCATAATGGGTTGTTTTTTTTAGGGTTTTTTTACAACACCTCGTGGCATCTAATAAAGTCAAAAACACAACAGCAGGCTTATAGCTGAAGTATGTAACTTTTATAAAAATATGTTTTTTACATATTTGTTAAAATTTTACATGAGCTTGATTGACAGCGCTAAGATCTTCCTCCTTACTTTGATTGGTTGTTTCAGAGCAGGAACATCGTATTTTTGCGAATTGCAGAAGGACCCCAGAGAGCAAGCAGAGCTTGATTTTTTATTTTTTTTAAACAGATTATCATGTCTTATATTATACTGTCTGGACGTAGTGACAGTTTTAGCAAATGTGTAAACATATTTTTACAAAAGTTATATACTGCAGCTTCAATTAACAACATTCAAATTTAGCTATTATTTCTGTATTGAATGGTGTTTTGCTTGATGTTCAAGTACAGAATCATTAAAAATAAGCAGCGGAGTACATTTCATACTGTTTCCTGAAGTGTAGCGATACCTTATGATATTTTTTTTAAATCCCTGGTATTTTTTAACAAATTAAAGTTTATCTTGTGCAGAGCTATCCAGGACTGCAGGCTGGGCTTTCATCTGATCCAGTGAGTAATTAATAATAATTAGTAATTAATTTGGCGCATCTAAATATGAAAATGAGAGTCAAGTTAGTTTTGGGCTTAAAGCCATAAACTGTCAGAATGGTGTGTTTAAAAAGCAGAATACAGATTATCACATTACCAAAGCCATGAAATGTTAGGATGTAACTAAAGGCACAACTTATAAGAAGTTCCACGTACAACCAGTCAGACCGTACATAATTTTCCTAAAAGGAAAAATGACTGAGCTTTTGTTTTCTTTCTGCTCAGCAGTGGGATTGTTTGGCCTTGGATCTCTCCTCTTAATGACACATTTGCCCAGTTTATTTCTTGTTTTACAACCATGAACACAGACTTTAACTGAAGGTGGTGTTTTTAGTTGTTGCTCTTGGAGTAGTTTTGGTAGACGCGGGCCACTCCTGGGAAGATTCACCCATGTTCCATGTTTTCTTTGCATGCGGTTGGCTACTGGCTCTCACCGTGTGTCGCTGGAGTCCCAAAGCCATGGGAATGACTTCAGCTTCAACTTTGCTGCTTATCTTGTCTTGAATGTCTTTATGTGACAGTGCGTTAGCTTTTTTTGACAACTTTCAGTCTGTTTAAAGTTGTTAGTGTCTGTTCAAGTCATTTCTTGATTCTCCAGATCCTGGCAGTAATCAGACCTGCTTGGCTGATCGATTAGTTTTTACCCTAAGGGTTTGGTTGGTTTAATTAGCTTGTTTTTCTCCTAACAAGTGAACTTTTTAAAAAAAATTTTAGCAATAATCTGAAACTTTCATGATTTCATGTGTTTCATTTAAGGCCAGGTTGAGCCCTGTACTAAAATATACGCCGACGATAACTTGATTTCTCTAGGCTACATCAAGATTGTGAGCCAAAGATTTTGATTTGTTGGAAGATTAACTTCAACTTCAAGTCTTGGATACCAAAAGATTTAAAAAATTAAAAAACATCTAGATGTTTTTTTTTTCTTTTCTAAAAAAAGTTTCTTGTAAGAATAGGATTATTTCTTGATGGTTCCAGTTCAACGTTTTGCCAGTTGGGATTCTCATGGTTTGCCATTTTGCTCCTTTCTACTCCCATTTAAAAACCCCTGAGCAAACCATTAACCATCGCAAATCAGTTTTTCCTCTCTGTCTCTCTTTGTGCGTCTGAACATAAATTACATCGTATTTCCATTTAATGTGGTTCTGGTCCTATTTTGGACCAGATGGCTTTTATGAACCCTGGTCAAACCAAAATATCTCTAAACGACCTTCCTCTGGTAGAAAATCGTTTTTGAGCTATGCAACCACATTTCCATGTGGTAGAGTAAATTGGAGAACGTTTCTGTAAGCTTTGGTTGTCAAATTTCCTATAAACATACCCTGGAAAGTGTACAAATGAGTGTGGTGAGTTGGTGGCGAAACGTCCCGCGGCAGGCTCAGTCCAGAAAAGTTATACCTGAGAGGACAAAGAGGCGGGAAAAAAAGGCACCCGTTTCTAACAGAACTGTTCCAAACTTTTAGCTTAGACGACTGTCCTGATGGGCTTCGTTGGTTTCAAATAAATCTTTTCTTACTATTTTAATTTCAAAGAGAAGTCAGCATGTCAAGATTTTCCACGTGACATCTTTGAGGCTTCCAGGAACTAAGTTCTTTGTACAGTTATCCCTGAAATCCTCCAGTCCACACAGTTGTAAAAACTTTAATAAAGCACTTAAATCTGAGGAAAACATTTTTATATCCCCCTTACTATCTCAAACAGAACTGAGTCTCCATGTGTGCCTTCTCGAAAGAATTCCAAGTTTTCAATGAGCAGGCCGAAAGAAGAGCCACATGACAACAGTAACATCTGGCTCCGGCTTCAGAGATGATTACTCTGCTGCTCTCGGAGAACTCATCCTGCAGGCCTGACTCCATGGCTCTCTGTCTCTCCATACTGTACAAACACGCGCAGACCGCCCAGCAGGCACACACACACACACACACCCCAACACACACCCACACACCCACACACACACCCACACACACACACACACCAACTGAGGCACAGATTGGCAAAGCTGCCAGATGGCGGAGTCTCCCTGTCACCTAAACCACAATGAAAGAACTGCAGATAATGTAAGGGTATGTGTTTCCACAGGAGAAAGAGGGGGAAATGTTGAACAGAAAAATTAAAAGTGCCCAAACCTCGATTAAAACTGAACACTACAGATATTTTAATCAGTTTAAGCAGTGATGCTAGCAAAGGTCGGCCAGTTCCCACCCCCCACCACACAGCTTTTATTTATTTATTTATTTATTTATTTATCATTTTTGATTGTCTTGTGAGTCTTAAAATTATGTAACAGACATTAAGGTTAAAAGTTAGTGTTACAATATTTTAAAAATCATAGTCGCAGAGTTTTGTTGGTTCTCAATCGCCATTTTCTAGCATATCTGATCAGCTAATTCTATACTTGAAAACCAGAATTTACAGACTGTAAGCAATTTAAAAAAAACAAATAAATACGCAATTCTATAATTGAAAATCAGAATGTTCAAGTGTAGGAAACATATACTGTACTTGAGTATACTAGAGCAATAATTTAGCTCTCTGTTAGGAATAACAGCTAACTGTGCGGAATAACAGTTAGCTAAGTGATGCTAGCAAAGGTCGGCCAGCTCCCACCCCCCACCACACAACTTTTATTTTATTTTATTTATTTATCACTTTTTTATTGTCTTGTGTGTCCTAAATTAACTCATTTCTTACAGTTTAAAGAAAAGGTCCTGTTAGCAACTGTTGTTTAGAACTATCAGTTTTTATTGGCCGTTACCAATAAAAAACATCCTAAGGTATATATATATATCTATATAGATATATATATATACCTTAGGATGTTTTATATATATATATAGATATATATATATCTATAGATATATATATATATATATCTATAGATATATATATATATATCTATAGATATATATATATATATAGATATATATATATATATCTATAGATATATATATATATATATCTATAGATATATATATATATATATAGATATATATATATATATATCTATAGATATATATATATATATACCTTAGGATGTTTTTTTCCTTAGGATGTTTATATATATATATTAATTTGAACAAAAACACACTTACATGAATCGCCTGAAAGTCTACAACTTTTACTCATATTTAAACCTGCTCCCCCATCCGTCTGCCACTTAAATAAAATCCCCTATAGGTTCTAGTCTGTTCTTTTAAAGAATGAAAAAGTGCACTACAAACTTTTTAAAAACATATATACCGCATCATGGGCGTAGGTTTG
Organism: Xiphophorus hellerii; assembly: GCF_003331165.1. Taxonomy (NCBI): domain Eukaryota; kingdom Metazoa; phylum Chordata; class Actinopteri; order Cyprinodontiformes; family Poeciliidae; genus Xiphophorus; species Xiphophorus hellerii. The sequence continues at coordinate 19,121,366 of NC_045681.1, forward strand.
GGTATGGACGGTCGTGACATGTCACGACCAATATTCAAGGGATATAAAATAGTCCCGACCAATTTTTTGCCATATAAATAAAAAAAAAAACATATGTATTTTTTTAACAAAAACAAAATAAATAAACGAAAATCTACATTGATTAGTTTAATATTTCAATATACTACGCAGTGGTAGCATTCATTTTAAATGCTGGTGAGTTGGTGAGTAAGTTGTAAGGTCCCACCAAAACTTAGACCAAACCTACGCCCTTGTACCGCATATAAAAACCTAACAAAAGAGAGCGATTGAGCTGGATTCCGGTGTTACGCGTGCATACCTGTACCAGTCCAGCCCGCGTGCGTAATGCCGATCAAAGAAGTGCGGCTCGGACCCCAGAGCCCGGATGTCCGGGTGGAGCCGCAGGAACTCCAGCAGAGCCCTCGTGCCGCCTTTCTTCACCCCGATGATGAGAGCCTGGGGCAGCCTGCGCGCGGCCGTCCACTCCTTCCCCGAGCTGTTGGTCTCCGGCGCGGCGTGGCCGCTCCCCAGCGCGTCGGTTCCGTTCCCCTCCTGCCGCCATCCCGACGCCCTCGCGAGGAAGTCGCGCGCGGACGGCTTGATTTCAGAGTTCTCAGCGAGTTCCGACTCGCAGCCTCCAGTGAGAAGGTAGACCAGGGAGAAGCAGATGATGCTCAGAGAGGAGGCGATGGTGAGCCGGTGGAAGAGCCGCCGCAGGTCGGTGCTCGGGGGGTGGAGGTGATGCTGGCTGAAGTGGTGGTGGTGGTGGTGGTGGAGGCGGTGGTAAAAGGCTGCCATCCCTCGGCTGTCAGTGCCACATGGCCGGCCATTCTACCGCGAAGTTCAGCTCACATCCTAACTCCTGGAGAGGCTCTCTGTCATTGCGCTCAGCTACTCTCTACCTCCTTCATGTTGTGCGTCTGGAGCGCACCGAGCAGATCCCCCTTTCTCCCTCCTTCCTGTCGTTGACCGAGCCCCAAAAAGTAATTCAGCCAAACTAGTTTTTTGTTGTTGTTGTTGTTGTTTAAATCACTTACTTTCCAAGATGAGAGAAAATAAAACCGTGATATCCGAGCTGCGCTGCCGCGTCTTTGCACTTCGCGGGATTACTCGTCTCATGTCACGAAGATCCGCATCCAGGCATCTCTCTCTATCTCTCTCTCTCTCTCTTTCGCCCTCTTTCTCTCTGCCTCCTCCTGTCTTTCAGTCTGCCGCTTCTTCCTCTCCTCTCGGTTTCATTGGGGGGGGGGGGGGGGGGGGGGGGGGGGGTCGTGGCCCGAGGCGAGTTTAATTCCATTATTATATCAGGCGATCCTCGGACTGAATGAACCGAGTGCGCAAACCCGCTCACAAGTGCCTCTGTCGCGCTCGTCTAATGTGACTTTCAGAGCTTTGCAAATATATAACATGTAAACTAAAAAAACAAACAAAAACATTTTGTAAACTCCGATATATTTAATTGAAATTGCATCAATAAAAAGTGGAGTATGATCTGGGTTTGATCATGGTTTCAAAATATGGCACCTCTTCATCCCTCCACAAGAACTTTGCGTCTTTGCCACATATTCTCTATGGATGCAGGTATGCACTTTGACTAGGCAGGTGTAGCACATGAATTTGCTGCAGAGCGTCCTCCAAAGCATGTTTGTGTGCCGCCACCATGTTAGACTGGGCTAAATAGCTCATCGTTGCACAAAAACATTTAATCGAATGGTTTATATCAGAGCTGCATGTCTGTCCGAACGGATTAGTAATAGTTCAGGAAGTAGATAAACACTTAGTTTCCACAACTCCCAAGCAATGAATCTAGCCCTAAAAATGAGTGAATCTCCAGCCAAAAAGACAAAAAAAACAAAAACACTTGAGGAACTAAAATTGCTCATGTAACATAATGATGTTTATCTCCATGAATGTATATAAAACTAAAACTGACTTGTTGTTGTTTTTGTGTCAAATAATTGTGTCAAACAAATAATTCAGGTCATTTTTCAAAAAATGAGAAAAACAAAACATTTTATGGCCCAAAATGCAATAACATAGCATCCCTTCATCTGCAAATTGTCAGTATTTTTTGTACAGATTTGCAGCTGAGACTGATTCTCCCAACTAAAGCATGAAGAAAGATGCTCTGAGTGCATCTTTCTTGAAGCAAATGGCCTTTTTTCATAGACTCTGTCCACCCCAGTTAACAATTAATAGATTCCTGAATTACTTGACGATCATTTTAAGAACCGATTAATCACAATGAATTCAATTAATCACAATTTGTTTGATTAATCGTTTGAACCCTAGTTTAATTTGATATTATAATTAGTGGTTATAATGTGAGGAAGTGGGAAAACGTCTTTGCCGGTGCAAAGGTCAGGTGGCACTGGCAGGCACTACTCCTGCCAGTGCCTAAAACTCCGAGATTTGTGCCTCATTAAAGCCAACGCAGTGCCAGTGCGTATGATAGATGGCCACATAAACACCTGTGTTTATGGGGCTTATTGGTTTAAGGTTATTAGTGCCATTTGGACTTGGGCTTATCGCATACAGCTGACACTCTGCACTCTAAGACCTATGGCATAATTGGCTTAGTAATCAGTCATTATTAGGCTCTGCAGTCCACCTGCCAATTGTCTTCTAATCCTGACCTCAGACCACCGTCTGCACGCGCCCACATTAAGTAACCATTCACAAAAGTCTCCAAACTTCATCAACAAGACGGCGTTTGACACTTTTTTCTATTGTTGTGGTGAGGAAATAAAAACAAGTTGGTCAAGTTTGCTGATTTTAATCCAGGTAAAAGGTTTGCACGCATATGATGAGTGTTTGCTTTAGCACCTGCACCAGGAGAGCAGCGATGCAATCCTCTGATAGGGGAGTTATATCTGCAATGTTGCCTTTTATTATTGCAGAGTGTGGAGCTAAGGTGAGGGTAATAGCTCATAGGAGACTCATTAGTTCTCCAACACTGACACACACGCACACACCCCAACACACACACACAGAGGCATTTTATGTTCCATTTGGCCTACCCCTGTCATTATCGCGGTGCAGATGTGACCCGTGTTGTAAAACCACTGCATTGTCTTGCGGTGAGTAAACAGATTTTCTAAAAAATAAAAAAAAAAACAAAAGAAACAACTCATATAAACTAATATAACGCTCTGTGTTATTTGGCCTCTCCTCTTTCCTTTTTGCTGCTGAGGCAGAAACAAATCACCGTCACAAACGATGAGATTTATTCGTAATGTGGTACATTTACATAATGATGCAATCAATTTCTTGACAAGGAAGTCGAATTTGCATCTTATACGACGAGCGTGCTTCACATACCTAAGCTGGGAGAGGGGGAAAAAAATATTTTGTGGTCTGATACAGTGTTCAAAACATGTGATTATTTAAATATGTCAACAACAACAAAAAAAAGAAAAAGAAAAAAGCAAACACTCCTAAATGGAGGTTACTGTGAGGGGATGGGTTAGGGTAAATGAGCTCCGATTCAATTCAATACTATCACATTTAGAGATGATTCATCGCAGTGTGTTGTGCTGCGATAGTCAAAAAAAGAAATGAAATCCACTGGTTGTTCTTAATAAATGGGATTAGTGTTTTTGTTGGCACTTTGCCTTGGAGTGTTAGTTGAAACGTCCAACCCTGATCAAGGTATTTTACAAAGTTAAGTGTAAAAGTTCTGGAATATTCTCAGTTGTAGTTGGTTTACTGACTGGGGTTTTTCTGTCAACTACGCCACACATCCAACTATGACCTATATCATATGACGCTGCCTTCTCGGTGTGTTCAGGTTTCGCTTAAAACAAATTCCATGAAGTAGGAGAATGACTTTTCTCTGTTTTCTATACACAATATGATGACAATGACATGTAAATATGGTACAAAACGTAACACGTGTTGCATCAGAACAGGAAGAAAACATGCTAACATCAGGCTAGCATTTAAGCTAACTGCTCTGCGTTAGCATTAGTAACAGAACAGACTGTAGAAATAAGGCTACGTTTTGGGAGGCGTGCTGTGGGGAAAGCGTGACCCACGTTTGGAGGCCTTGGTTCGATTCCCGGACCCGGCGATATTTGCCGCATGCCTTTCCTGTTTGTTGTTGGGTTTTTTTGTTTTTTTTTCTCAAATACAATTTTGCCTGGTGGTTCTTACTACTAATTCAATGTGAGCCAAATCAGACTTCTGTGTGAAAGTTTTACTGTACAACCCCAAAGTGAACCGCAAGTTCGGAAGGAGAACGTCGACGTTTCCTTCTCAACAGCTGCAGACTCCGGCACAGTGAAGAAAAACAGCAGCAGTTTTTCTCCACTGTGAACAGTAGGGGTCATGTGCTGTAACCCAGGGTCATAAGGGCCAAACATAGATGCACAGAACATTTGTAAACAATGAGAGCTGACAAACAGAATCAATTTTAAAGTTGATTTGTTGGCTGTAGCTAACCTTATGGACAAGCAACTTTTGACAGACTCCAGCAAGTATTTCTGCAGACTTTTCATCCATTCGTGTCACTTTTTTTCCCCTCCCACGTAACAAAAGTCAGACGGAGGCACGATTTGAGTTATAAGGAGTTCAGTCTTATACGTTTGACCTAGAAAACAAGTCTGACAATCCCAGTCATGATGGATGCTAACATGGGTGCACAGAGTGGAAAAAAAAGCACCGACAAGAATGATAATTGATTTCAGAACTTAAACCACTATATTTATTATACATAATGTTTATTTCATTGATTTCTGTACATATTTGCTACCATTTTCTGTTGCTTTAGCTTTAGTTATCTCCCATAGCAACACAATAGTCGTACAGATTAGTAACAAATCTACTGTTGCACTCGCTGAAATGCTTGTCACTCATTCTTTGCAACATGTGTAGTTGCAGCCTGATTGGGTAGTTGGAACTTGATTGGGCACCAATATGTTTCTTGTTTCAACCAAAAGCAAAACAGAAAACGTGGTTCCCACCGATAGCTTGTGTCCTTTTTCTCCTACAATGTGACACTTACGACTTTCCAACTTTCTTCCGTTACAGCTACAGATTGCGCTTCCAATTATTTGCTGTTTATTTTACTCCCCAGCCTTCCTCCATGGATCATCGGGCAAGGTCATCAGGTGAGGTTGTGTGTCTTTTGTCTGCAGTGGCCCAGCAGATTGTTCCGTGATGAAGTGGTCGTCTATAAAAGCGTGACCCCCCCGGGGGTCAGGGCCAGAGCTGAGACGGTGATTCATTATCCAACATGGAGGGGCCGAGGGGGTGTGTTTGGGTGGGTGACGGTGCAAGATGATTAATAAACTCCTGCATCACCATGTGTGAAACGAAGAGCTTTGAAAGTATTCAGCCTGCCAAATGTGAGGATGAGTCACATGACGGTTCTGATTTCCGTTTCCGCAGGTTTTCCAGTTTGTGTCGTCAGTTTTTAGTCGTGGCGGTGGCAGCGCGGTTGGAGCTATTTACGAGCCAACGGATTTGTCAGCTGGCTCGACTGAATCCTTCATCCGTGCCTGTGGTGACAATCTAATTAGAGATAAATAAATGGGATATATAATCAGGCTTAAATTACAGCCATCCGTCACTCAGTGGAGGACCTTACACCTGTGAGCCGGTCGCGGTCGCAAACTAAACAAACACGCCTGACTCCGTCATAAATCTCAACACAAAGACATGAAATCAACACATCCGAGAAGCATTACTGAAACCGTTATGAGATTCCTCTGTCATTCTAATCAGATGAAAGCTCAAGCTGCCGTTTGATAAAGTTTTCCTTCTTCGGGAACATGTAAAATTAGAACAAAAATCGAAAGGTAGACGATACCTAAGCCTACCGGAGGTTGTGTGAGCGCATCATCGGGTTCCTACGCAACAGGATCACTGAGGTGAGCTCCACAAACAAAACAGGAAGGCTAATAAACGGATGAACATTCGAAGCTGGGCTGGTTGTTGAGATAATGGATGGGAAACGGTCCAGTTTCCCCGAGAAGGAAACACGCCTGTTCGGCCAAAGTTCACCGTAAGCACCAGGAGGCTGTTCAGGGGTTTGTTTCCTGCCTCGTTTGGAGGAAGATTTGAACAGAAACTGCTGAAAAACTGTGTTTAAGACACTGTTAATAAGCCACAGGGACACTGCTTATCAATACATGAGTACTTCTGCTGTACAAATGTGTTTTTATATAGAAACATTGCTTCCACTGTAAATTCTGTTATTGATTTTTTTTTTTTAATTACTTTGAAAGTGCAAAGAAATACTCGTTTAAATTATCGCCTCTGCAAAGATGGTGCCTCCTTGGCTCAGATGAAAACATTTGTTTTCTCTTTGGAAATGCTAAAACATTTTCCCATGAGATACTTGAATGGTCTAATCAACAAATGAAAGGGAAAGTGTTATGTATTTTCCAGGTACCTACTGCCATTTTATAGCACAATCAAGTAACGATGTTAATTTTAGCTGTTGTAAAAAATGCTATATCTACATAAAAAATAAATTTGCCTTCGTAGTTTAATATCTCTGTCAATTTAAAAACTCCTGCTCTTTCTTAAGCTCTGCCTTTAAGTCATCGTAGCGTCACTCATATATAAAGTTTTTTTTTTAACCAGCGCAGCTCTGAGAAGTAGCTCGTACAAAGAGCTCGGCAGATGTGCTGTTTCCCCATGCGTCTGCTAATTGCTGCTGGCTAGTCTGAAGGAGCCACGTGGGGGAGTTCGCTGGAGAGGGCTGCTCTGTGAGGTGGAAACGTGGTCCAACCAGGCGTTTTGCGTTTAGTCTCCCGGTTGCCACGGGAGACTAAAGGATTTCTCAAACATGCATAAAAGAATCAGAGCAACACTCCAGGTATCTTTGAAGAGTAAATAACATTATAATGTGATGCAAAGGTCAAAAATAGTCGATTTTTACATACCACTACCCCTGTAAGAAAAGCATCCCATGTGTCACTATGTGGTCAGGGTGATCTGATCAGCGCACCTCCTTCCACCTCCTGTGTATTTTGCCTTGTGATAGACTAAACGTGACTTCATGTGGCTGATTTCTTTCAGCAATGGCTTTACTTTGGCCAATCTTCCATCCAGAGAGACTAATTACCGTCCAGTTGACAGATTTTGCAGCTCCTTCATTGTCTTCATAGACCCATTGTTCTCAGAGGGCCATCTTTTGGTTTGTTTGTAGCTATGCTTCCTTCTGCTAATATCTCAAGCCTGGAGACTAATTAGTCTACGACGCAAACGAACAAAAATCACATTTCTCTATTTTTGAAGTGTCAACTGTAAATAATTTTTGAGGCGACTCCTCTCGATGGCCCCTCATCTGGACCTGTCATAAAGCAGGTGACGAATTGGCGTCTAAGCGACTGCCCTGCGATTTGTCTCGACCGTGCTGTTTGTTCTCCCCGGTTCAGAGGCCCGCTGGGTCGCGGAGTCCTGCCAGAGCCACACCCTCATCAGAGCGCCGCACCCGCTGCTCGCCCAGTGCCGTCCCCACCTGTCATTGACCCACATGGCGCAGTGCACGCCAGGAGCGTGCACTGCGCCGCCGCAAAGAGAGAGAGGGCGTGCGAGCGTGTGCGTTTGACCCACAGGGCGCGCGGGAATCAGAGGTAGGTGCCAGATCAGATCAGAGCTCTCCTAGAAAGGATAAGCTCTGCTTATGCTGCTCTTGGAGGCGTGTGTGTGTGTGTGTGTGTGTGTGTTCATTTCTTTTGTGTGCCCCCTTCCCTCCTCAGGGCTTTTCTTGCGTATGTGCTTTTGGTTTTAATGAGCAACGTGCTCGTTTGACCCTCTTCCTGTTGTAGTTGCAATGAGGTTATTGTGAGGCATGAAATGCGGGTCGTGGTCTGCTGGGTCGAGTAGCTCTTTCAATTAGGAAAGTCTGTAGGTTATCACGAAGTTTTATTAGTGAGCTCTTTCACGCGTACAGGGAATTAGTCCTTCATGTTGACGGCACTGAGGCAACAAGCAGCAGCCTTAGTCAGAGTTCATCTCCATCTGTCATAATAACGAACTTAAGTGCACTGGACTCGGATTTTATGTGAGAACCAACACAAAGTAGCTCATGATTCTGAAAATAAATACATAAAACGATGCACGCTTTCAATTAGTTTTGGAAAAGGGCGACTTCCTTCTTCACGAAACAGAAACAAAAACAGGGTAGTTAGATTTTAGCAGTCGTGAAAAGATCACGAGCCATTTCTGCCGCTGACGTCTCGCGTTTGTTTTGGTTGTATTCACCCAGAATGCCCCCACGCGATACTCCACCTTCTGTTTTTGGAGCGGTTTTTCTTGCACTTGCTTCTACATACGCATTCAAACCGCACCAGTTCACTTCAACTGAACTGAGACCTACAGGTTTTTAGACGTAGCATAGTTTGATTATGCATTCTCACCTCCCAAAACGAACCGGACTTTCTAGGCAAACAAACCAGGGTTTGATTAAAGTGAACTAAACGGAGGTGGTGTGAATGCACTCTTAGCTTTAGCATCCTGGAAGAACCCTTCTGTATTTTTGCTAAATAAAGACTCTAGGGGAGTTATCTACAAGTCTATGGACAACTTTCATAGACTCTCCTTAAAAATTAATAACTATTCCTTTAACGGAGAACGATGTCCTCCGTGGGTGCTTTTTGGTTTGTGATGAAATCCCCTGCTAGCTTTGCTAACTTTAACCACCATTCAACCACATGTTCCTCGAATGGCTCTTGACACAGACAGCTTCCTCTCTCCCAGACCTCACCCCGACCCGTTAGCCCGTTTGCATCCTGACCGCTCCGAGTCTTCCTCAGCGGTCAGCGCGCTACCAGGCCTCCTGCAGGACTCTAAAATAGCAAGGAGGGTTTAATGTGCCGACTAGGCCGACCCTAATCTCCCCTAATGCCCTGCTGCAGGGCGCTAACGCCGCTATCGGCATAGCTGCGTCTTCACTACAGCAGAGTGGGGCTAATCAGCAAAGCCGTGCCCTTTAACCTCTTTTAAAAAGCAAGATTAACGCGTTGGATTGGGATGAAGGTGTTTTCCATACGGAATGATGAACAACATTCCTCAGTTTAGCGGCCGGAGTTGGCCCGCAGCTGCCGCTCGCCTCTCCCTTTTTTATCGACAGAAGTGTTCCTCTATGGATCTTAATGGAATAATAATGAATTGTAATTGCAAAGAGCTCCCTCTCTCTCTCGCTGAGTCTTGATGCACTTTTTTTTTTTGCTATTGACCCGTCTGCAGTGAGCTGAAGCATGAAACACCCCCGCGCTCCATATCGATTTGGCCTCCTGAACGAGAATGTATTTTTTTTACTGCCATTAAAACGTATTATCACACACACACACACACACGCATGAACGAGCGCTAACGCACACGTCTAACCGCTGGACTCTAATCGCCCGAGACAACAGGTTAATGTCGCGGCACTGCGATGGGGAGAGAGTGCGTCCGATAAAGTGCAGAGATTAGGACTACCTGCTGGAAGGCCTGTCCTCAATACCACAGGCTTCTAAACACATCTGCTAGCATTGTTTAACATCCCTGTTGTACAGAGAGGCGGATTACCGCTCGCCACCCCCCCGGTTTGCTTCCCCCAGAGGAGGAGGGGGAAGAAGACCGTGCAGCAACATGGACCTTATCCCAGATAAATCTGTTATCTGGAGGTTTCTGTTGGGAGATTAAAGATGGGGAGGGAGAATAGCAATATGGGAATAATCCCATCCAGTTTCAAGTTTCACCTTTTTCTAAAACCTCCTGCAGTTTGAAACCAGGCAAAAAAAACAACAAAAAAAACATTAATCCTGACCACCACTCAGAGGGTTTCGTTTGGGATTATTCTACCTTCTGCCCATCCATGACAAATGTTAAGTGTAGTTCTCTTTGTCACATCTGCTCCGTTTATTTAGGCCAGTCTCTTCTTTTTTTTTTCATCCAGTCTTTCTTAAAAACCTAATGAAAAGGATTTGGTGCAAAATCCGTCGGAATGAGTACCAAATTTCATCGCCCGTTGATCATAACGGGCATCGTCTTCAGTCAGAGGCTTCTTCACAGTCACTGTAGTACAGACTGCTATGGGAGATCCTTCCTGGCAACAGCCATCAGCATCCACTACCACTCTTTGAAGAATCTTGGTTAATATGAATTACAGTAACATTTAATTTCCCTCTGGAATCCATAAAGCATTTTTGAATATGATTTTGAATTAAAACTCATTCTATAGATTCATGACACACAGATAGATATACTGTATGTACTTCCTTTTTTTGCCAATTCAAATTATGATGGCGCACAACAAATCAAAGTTTACAAAAAACACCAATAGAAAAAAATACAGAAATATAACCTACTGCGAAGTATTATCGTTTCCACCAGAGCGCACTGGAATCTTGACTTAGGAACTTTAGGAAGTGCAGAAAACATTGGATGAGTCCTAAAGTCATGGAAATAGGATCTAAGAGAGAACTAGGTGTGGGTTGACGCTCTGGCGATTGGAGATTGTCTGGCAGTTCCTTAAATGAATGCAGCCTAATGAGGGGGGGAAGCTCAGGTGCAAAGACAGCTGCCTGCTGGGCCAAACCCTACTAGGAGTGGAGAGGAAAAAATACCACAGAGTAGCTGTTCCCATTGCAAATGTGCTCAAAACATTTTCAATATTATGCTAGTATAGGAAAAAACACAATTTTGCAATTGCAGTGTTTCCATTAAAGGAGAAAGACAATTAAAAACGTGTGAATAGGTTTGCTCACATGATGTTACACGTTACATGTTTTTCAATGAGCCATCAAACGCGCCATCATCGTCCAACTACTTCCTGTCGTCGTCTTCTTTGCACCAGTGGCATCGTCCAGGTTGCTTTGACATCAGCCCTCAGGTGTCTCTGGTGTCTCTCATCTTCCTCTTGGCAGAACACCACGGATTCTCAAAGCGGGTCTAGTTCATGCTAGTTTGCTGACCAGTGCAGCACAGTGGTACTATGGGTAATAAAGCAGGTACTTGTATATTCCGGCAGTGTGGCCAGGTGCCAAGTCCTGCTGCTTCAATCTGGTTCAGGAGTGGTTGCCACGGTGATAACCCATGTTCTGGCTGTGTCTGTGTGTGCCGACTCTTAAAACTCAAAATCTGCAGCTGCAGTCCATACTTAGTGAATCTCCACCAAAATCTAGAAAAAGGTTTTTTTGATGATCCTCAAGGCTGCAGTTCTGCTGTTGGTTGAGTTCCTTTTTTATTACGCTTTTTCCTTACACTCAACTTTCGTTGGATACAATATTTCGTAAACCAGCAACTTACCTCTTTCATAGGACCATAAAACTATTTCTGTTTTTAAAAGATTTTTTTACTAGTCTTTTTTTTTTAACTGAACATAGAGACAAATTTCACGAGGGCATTCCGATTGTTTCTCATGATTCTTTTACTACTTGATTGGTGATGATTTTGATATTTATCAAACAGCCTTCTGTCTTTAATGCAATGATAATTTCCCCCAACACTACGTAGGTAAAACTGAAGGAAAAGCTGTATAGCAGGAAACTGGGCAGCCGGTCCCGGAGCGAATCTTCGTAGAACGCACATACAAAAGACAGGGCTGCCTAAAAACGCAAAATATTCAGTTCACTAGTTTCAAACTTCTCTTTGTCTCGTAGTTTTCAGATTAATTAGGACAGTTTGTCTTTCTTGTTTAAACCTTTTGGTTGTTTGGTTTGGGAATTTCCTTCATTCAACTAATCGGTTGTAAAGAAATGTTCATTTATATCCAATTTTTGACTCCATTGGTTATTATCTCTTATTGACTGCAATCTTCCGTTCAACCGTTCATTTTTAAAAATTTAATGTTAAAATCTAATCTTGAAAAATATATAAATGTCAATATGCCGCCCAGTATTATATCATGGTAGTGAAAAGAATTCCTTCTTCTGATTGCTTTTTGTTAATGAACATTAAAATCATTTCATATGTCTACAGAAGGTAACGTCTTTTTGGAGCTGCAGCCGCTGCGTCACACCAAAGTCTCGAATTCGGTTCTTCTCCTAACGAGTCCTTGTCATTAACCCTTCATCAGCATCATTTTTTATTACAGCTCCGGGCATTTTACAGTATTCCCCAGTGCTGACTGAGTCGTGTCAATGCCATCCTCAACCTAAATGTCGCTCGCATCCCCCCCCAAATCGCCGTCGTCCCCCTCCGTTCCCCATCCCCCCCTTTCCTGACAGCAGCAAGTAGCCGGAGACTGATCACCCAGTTCATTTCGCCGGCGCCCTGGGGGATTCCCTCTCGTTGGTAGGACTCATATGGAGACTCAAACACACACATGCGTTCAGTTTAAAATCATTCATGGCCGTGTCAATTTTGATTTATAGTTGCCTTGTTTTTGATCAATTGCACAGGCCCGGCATTCTGAGCTGAACAGCCCTGGAGCTTACAGCAGATGAAAGGTACGATTACAGATGTGATCGCACATTAAAGCCTAACATTGTAAAAAAAAAATAATAAATGTAGAAGAACACCTTGCATAGCCTTGAATGCACCATAGTCAGTCATAATATTATTTTAAAGAGGCTACAGTATGTTGTAGACCAGAAAGGAACGACACAAGGTTGGTTTAGATCTTATTTGTCCGAAACATTACAGCTCATGTTTGAATATTCACACACCGGAATCAGTTCTGGAGTTCAGTGCTTGGGTCAGTTTTTGTTATTTATTTTATACAGCCACTTGAGCTTGTCTATATTTTTGTCTCATAACGTTAACAAAGAAAAATATCATCTAGATTTTATACAACAATAAAAATCTGAAATATATCCAGTACTTGGTAAAAGACAAAACTAACATAAGAGTCTCTCTTCAGCATGAAATATGAGCTTGTTTTAAGTAAATAATTCCTTAATATTGATAAAAAAGCTACTTTTAAGTTAGTTTTGCCTTATTTCAAGTGTACTGAGGTATTCGCACTAGAAACAAGAATAAAAAATACTTGGCACGATCAAATCTGTCAGCGTGGTTAGTCTAGCCACTGTTTTAATGAAAGGAACGACCGTTTCTCACTGATCAACGACATGCTAAGGATAACACCAAGCAGCCATGCACAGCCAGAAAAGATCATGTTTCGCATTAAATTAAAAAAAAAAAAAAAAGTAGCACTCTTATTCCAGGTGGTGTCACTGAGAATCTGTGGCAGAAACTAGAGCCGCTGTAATATCGGTGCCGCACGCTGAGAGCTCTTCCAACGACAACGCGAGCAGCCGAGTCTGGGACCAGCTGAAGTTTATTGACAGATTTGTGTGTTGGACCAGAGAGAAGAGAATTGGCTCTTAAAATACAATACCATAATCGATAAAAGAAGTAACAGGAGCACAGATTAGAGTGGCTGTGCTGATGTCCCGTAAGTGGACTACTAATATGTTGCTGGGATGATAATTAAAAAAAAACCTTGGGTCTTGGAGCACAAAAAAGAAAACTCACTGCATTCGGTTTAGATTGAACCAATCTGTGAAGAGCTCCAAAAGGATCAAACAACAGAAATGCAGCAGTAGATTTTGGAAGAATTATTCAAATACGGTAAACACCCATGATTATAAGACAGCTGTGTTTTTGTTTTGACGAGCTCCGTAGCAACGCCCACAAAAACCAGCTGGATGTCCTCATAGTGCTGGCCTCTGGCATTGTTCTGTGCAGGCAGCAGCGGCTGTGCAGCAAGTCCTGCTGGTGTCTAACATGTCTTGGTAATGTGGTGGGATTGCTCCCACCCATCGCCCAGCGAAGCAAATGGCAGGAAGACAGCCATAGAAGAGAGGCGCTGCTTTAAAGAGTCACTCGGGTCGGGAAGGACATAAAATTTGTCTGCTTTGTCAGGACGGTACTCTCCCCTGAAAATGTGTTCAACTTACTCATCTCTGTATGAAGATGCAGGTTCACCCAGACAAGAATGAAGGCATTTTATTTCAGCACACATTTTAATATAAAATTAAACGTCAGTGGATGTACTGGAAAAGATTCCAAGCACACGGCCCTGGGGAACGCCACCGTTAAGGGTGATGATTGGAAATCTTTAGACTGAATCCGACCGAGTATGATGCAAGATTGTGGTTAGTAGTTTACTTACACTTATAGTAAATACTGTATGTGTCATACAATTTTATGAACTTATTTTTACCAGCTCTTTTTTTAGTCCAATAGAGACTCGGTAAATAAATAATCGATTAGCAGAACTGCATTGAAAATGTTGAAGACGTAAACTTCAAGTAAAAAACAATTACCCCATTTTGAACGTGTTTAGGAATTCTCGTCTGAGAAACCGTCCCTCATGAGGGCTTTTCATTAAACCCCAAAGGTCCAGATTTTATGTGGCATCCTGTCGACATCTAATTATACCGTGAAAACAATCCCGTCTTGTAATCAGTTTAAACATGACGGACAGCTTTACACGTCTTTTGTTCAGTAGTTTGCATATGTGTGAGTGTCCCCCCCTGGTCTCGTGTTGTGTGTATTCCCACTGAGACAGAAGCCCATCTGACTAAGCCGGGACATATGCTGCTCTCATGTAATGGGCCCCCACATACAGACACAAGTGTCTGTACAGAGCAAGCTGGCGAATCCTGGGATTATTTGAACTTTTTACTGCCTTTATTAGCACACACAGAGGAACAGAAACAGCCCTTTTCATGTTGACTAGCGCAAGTAACGCCAAAGTGCTAATTTCACTTTGGCGTTACTTACATTACAAATTACACCCACTTTAAAACCATGTCACAATGTTAAAAGAAGCAACCTGACATCCTTGCTTTTTATAACCTGAATATTTTCGCCTACGTCTTAAAATCTAGCATTCATAACGGTCTTAAAGCTGGCACGACGTAATCGGATCCAGGCAGAAGTCGTGACGTTGAGCCACATTAAGTGCATGGGAGTTCAGAAAATGGTTTATCTAGTGGACTGTATTCGGGTTTTAGCGAGAACTGGAAGCAGGAAGTGATGGCGCAGCACTGCCAAGAGAGTTGTAATGACTTAGCTGGAGGAATGTCAGAGGCGGTGTGAGTGTGACGGGGTCACGGCCCTGGCATGAGGATAATCCTGCTTCAAATGATCAATGACCGAGTCATGGTAGTGCACACATTGTAGCAGGATCATCACCCAGTGGGAAGGGGAGAAACACAGCTTCATTCTCTCTTTTTCCGTGTAAATAAACTCCTGAAATACGTGAGGTTTTAATTGTATTAAACCAGATTTGTTTATCAACAAAATGTAGCCACATTATAACTGATGGAATCGTTTTTTACTGCTTAAAGTAGTTGGTACATTTCTGTAATTAGTAGAATTGATCAATAAAAGCCAGAAAAGTGACCTGATACTGGACCCGATGTAAATCATGTATTTATAACATGATTTATGCATTTTTACTTTTATAGCGAAGGAAAAACATTTTAGGATGTTACATCTATGTATGTGTAAGCCTTATTGACATGTTTTGTTGTGACAGGGAACCCAAAGAAATGCAGAAAAGACAACACGAGAATCGTCATACGCATGAAGATTTATTTTTGACGTTCTATTTTTATGTACAAAGTTGAAGAAAATCTAAAAACAAAACTAACTAAATGCTGAGGAGGTGATTGGGTTGAAACAATCAGGTGAGAGTAAGAAGCAAAGTGTTTATCAGCTGAGCGGAGAACACAACTGGTTACATGACTAACAAAACTGAAACCAGGAATGATCCCAGACAATAAACCGTGAAATAAGTAAACAGAACAGAAATAAATAATTAAAAACAAGACATTTTAAAACCAAAGAATAAGTAAAAGTCCCATAATTACAACAAAATGATTACATTTCTAACTCTATTTAAAAAAATAATAATTTAAAAGCAATATAAGTAAACTGGCTACAAATTGTTTTTCATACCCATTATGGTTGGGCTTTGGATATTGGTAATATGGCTCATCACCCAGGATGCCGTTATCCAGGGTAAAAAGTTATCTGTCAGTTTGACCAGAATGATCTCCAGTGAATGAGACTGTAAGGAAATATGTGTTAATTAGTGTTAAATTTAAGGGTTGTTTTTTTTTTCATTATCTTCATTGTATTTAATCAAATCATATTTATCTGAACTGGATAGTTCTAACCTGGATGGAGGTTCTCTAAAACACACATAGGTCTAAAGCCTATTTATCTTTAATGGGGTTTTTGCCGTGGGGTGCACCATGAAAGACATAATATTGTGTTTAGGCTGGTTAAACCAGGTATAGTTAGTGAAACCTACTTGTGAAAACAAAAACATAGTTAAAACCTATTTGCCTCCTCATTATATGTGCAGAGGGACAGGTTCACCTGAAAAGAACATCCCTGTTCATTGGTCTACAGACTCAGTGGACCGCTTCCAAGTCCATCACTGGGACAAAAGATACAAGGGACAAAAGACTATTCACACCCACACACACACACCCACACACACACACACGTGTTTGCGTGGCTACCTTTGTGGGGGCTTTCCATTCACTTCCATTCATTTCTCCAACCTAAACCTTATCCTTATTCTAACCATTACCATTACATACCTAACCAAAACTCAGTTCACACCTTAGTCTAAATCTAACCTCTGACCCCAAAAGTAGCACTCCGCCTTGTGGGGACCACGCTTAGGTCCCCACAAGGAGCAGCGGGTCCCCACAACGTAGTATGTGTCAGGAAAATGGTCCCCACAAGGTATTACAAACAAACGCACACACACACACACACACACATTGGGTCACCAACTGAGAATCATCAATTGAACTAAGACATTTTTGGACATCATGAGACAAACCGAGGACAGGAAAAAAGTTTCCGAACTGAACTGAACACCTAATTACCAATAAAGTGACTGCTGAAGGTTGCACTGTTGAGTTGATTTATTTATTTTTAATAACTCCAGGAATAATTGTAGAAAGGTTCAAAAGGGTCCTTTTGCAAGACACGATAAACTACTACTTAAAACAGTCCTGCTATTATCTACGCATGATAATACTCCCACAGAGACCAGAGCTGTCGGCCATTATCCGAGTTGAACAGAGGCGATCACAGCCAGCAGGTCCTCCATTGATCGTGGAAGTCCCCGGAGCCAACGCAGCTGCTGTTAATGCCTCTGAGGTAACCACTGGCAACGCCCCGATCAGGTCTGGTCACAGTCCTAAATTGACCAAATGATAATTGTGCTAATCCAGCGGCATCTAATGTCCTTTCTTACGTAGCAGGACACAGTGTTGACTCAATCACAGTTCAAGCTATGGGTCTTATGAAGCTGTTTTTTCTTTCACATTTCTGAACAGTGGATCTGGAACAAACGTCCAGAAAACACAGAGTTCCTTTAAATCAAGGCTAAGCCTGTGTAGAGTTGCTTTCGACCCATAATCACTGGAATATTGACCAGCATATTTGATGTGCATCAATGATTTTCTCGTCAAAATGCAATGTTTGTTACTGGTTTCTCAATTAGTGACTACATGTTGTTTCTATTTTTGTGTTTTCATGATTTAAAGCACTTTGAACTGCATCGTTGCTGAAATGTGCTACATAAATAACATTGATTGACCTTGTCAGCACACAGCCAAAGTTTAAAGTTTAAATGGCATCACAAAGTTGGTAAACTTCCACTGTTGCTCTTTCTACTTTCTAATGGACACAAGTCAGGCTGTGGATGTACAAAACATACTCTGAAAGACAAAAAAAACAAAAGTTTGAATATCTTTCCGTGACAAAGTCGGGTTCCGAGTACAGGCGCCCCACATTTTCAATCCGTACCTTGTGACTGGCGCACAGAGATTACCCAACATGCCCTCCATTCACAAATCCAAAATAGCCCTTCCTTTCCGCCGGCCGAGCACAGCCAATCAAGAGACCAGCACAAACGCAACAGTTACCAGCCGCTCCTTTCAGATCTACTGATCCGAGACCTGTTAGCATCCACTCCCACAATCGCACACTGGACCTTTCAGCGGGGACATAAAGAAAATGCTGTGAGTCCTACACAACAGAACAAAAAGTCTCCTTAGCGAACAATTAGGATTCCAGCCTTCCATACCTTTTCTCTCTCGCCCTGTGTCTCTCCGAAATCCCCCGAAACCTAAGCTGATGTTTAGGGTGAAAGTGTGAAGAGGTGCTATTGCAAGAAACAAATATTTTAAAAAAAGCACCTGAGGCTTTGATTAGGCCGAATAAATCTGCAGGAGTTAGGGGCAAGCGACAGTGTGTAAATTGGATATGACAGGCAATCTGGGTGCCATAAAAGCCGCTTCACCTTCCGTCCTGATGAGGTACTCCAGTGAAGACTTGTTTTACGGATGCAATTTTGCCTTAATGTTTCCCCTGCTGGCACTAAGCCGCCGTGTTGCGCTCGGCAACCTGAACAGGGGCCCCTTATTATCGACAACCTTTAGCAGTTCCCAGTATATTACGCGCTCCTCGTCTCGGGGATGGATCGCGCGGTTTCTGAAAGCATCTATTTCACAATGTAAGCGTCAGCCGGCTTTGTGGATTACAAATTTTTCAATTTCCCAGAGGAGAATCCATGTCTTTGTGCAACAGATTTATTTATTTATTTTTTTGTTTGTTTGTTTGTTTTTTGACTCATCTAGTCTCTAAATTGAAACTTTTATAAGCAGTGACAAGTGGGTTGTTTCAAGGACAAACGACCCACACAAAAAAACGGGTTCTCGTTTTTTTGTGTGTTTAAATGTTATGTAAGGCAGCACACACGTGTCACCCAATTACTTTGTGTGGCTCTAATTACATGCAGGTACAACGATGAGATGCTGGTTTTTGTATGGGTTTTTTTTTTTGCCACAGCAAGAAGGATGTGAGGCTTCAGGTTCAGTGCAGAATTCAGTTTTATTTGAAAGTACGAGCTTTTGACCAAAACAGCTCTGGATATGAAGACTAAATAGAAACAAAAGGGAAAAAGTTATTTAAAAACCTGGATGTTATTCAGAATTAGATTTTTTTAGAAATCAACATATTTTTCTGTTTTTTTGTTTGTTTTTTTCAAATGTTTTTGCAAACTATTTTTCTGAAGCTGATAATGTAATTTGGATCAATAAAATATTTTTGAATTGAAATTTTGAATTTGATTTTTTCTTCCAATCCATGATTTACGACAAAGAGAAGTTTTCTCATTTATAGGTCCGAAACTGACAAAGTTAAGAATGAAAGCAGAAATATAATGTCACACCAGTCGTGTAAGTTTTAAAAAAAGTCATTACACTAGTTGGCCAGTAGGTGGCAGCATACGGAGTGATAAACAAGATAACGCGATACTTGTATTATCTGCGTTATTTGTGGTCCAAGTTCTCTCACGCGCCAGTGCGTGCGTTCGTCAATGAATGTCATGGAAACGACGTTAGCGTCCTCAAGCCTATAAATGACGCTGACCTTCTGAGTTCTTTCCCCTTTGCGACGGGACTTTTGAGAGAGACGCCTGAAGGAGCCTTTACAGCCTCGGAAGGTTTGAGCTTGTTGAAAAGTCTGCTGTGCAAAACTTGCTAAAGAAGCACTTGCTGAAATACGCACTTGCTGAAGAAGCCCGTGGATAACAAACCTGCGACAGACGGTTCCTGACCAGAAGAAGAAGAAGAAGGAGGAGGAGGAGGACCAACAGGGTGACCAGCTGGAAGGTTAAAATCATTCTTCTATTATTTTTAATAAACGAAAGCAAATTATTACTAAGATATTAGTGACTTGTTTAGTTTATTTTGTGTTTGTGTGTGTTTTAAAGAAATACTGACTTCTGTAGAAAAAAAAGACAAGTAGCATTCTTTGCTAGCATAGATCGTTCTTAACTAATGAGCCTTTTTCTGAACTGAATTTCGCTGGAAATGTCAGGAATGTTAAACTGTGGTGTAGTGAGTCAATAAATATATGTATTTTACTTAATTATAGTCAAATTAGTTAAATTAAATGTCTCGAAAATGATCTTGGTTTTTGACCGTTATTTTTTGAAAAATGCCATGATAAACATTCCGTTTCCATGGATACGATAAATGAAATACGTTAAATATTTAATATTATTTTTGAAAAAACATTCAAAAAAATAGAATTTACTTTTATAATAGCCTATATTTTAATTGTTTAATTTAATTATTTCTTTCAAGAAAGGGACATGTTGATCTGATTTGTATTATAATTTTTTTGCATAGCCAGGATACATGAATTGATTTGAAAAAACAACAATGGTGATATTTAATCTAAGAGTATCAGGTTTGCTGACTTTGGTGTCCAATTCTTTGAAATTTTGATGACTTCTTTGAAATATATAGCTTTAATAGGTCTCTTGCATTTGTGGGGTGAAACAAATTTGTGAGTTAATTTAAATAGTTTTGTGACTTATGTGTTAGCTTATTGACATTTGTGGATAAATGTCTGGGATATTAACACTGGTGTTTGAGAAAACTGTTGTGCTTGTTTGGGGAAAAAAAACAAACGGTAAGATTTCTGTCCAATTTTTTGAAAAATGCCCGGACAAACACACGTGGTTTCCATGGTAATCACATCAGACTAGCGGCTTATTAGGACACTCGAAGACGCTTTACATAAAATTTCCATTCATGCACACGTTCACACACTGAAGATAATAAGCTAATGGATTGTACCCACCGATGTTATGTCATGCCAACAATAAACTCCAGCTAAAGGTGGGAGAAGTGTCTTGCTCAAGGACACAACGACAGAGGCGGACCATTGCAGGGCAAACTCCTACCACTGTCGCCCCAGTAATAAGCATTATAAGTGTGTGTGTGTGTGTGTGTGTGTTTGATTTTAACAAACAAAATAATGATTTCTTTGTAAAAAATCAGTTTTGATGACTTTGGTGTCCAATTTTTGGTAAACTGGATGGTTCTTTTTCATTTTTTTAAAAAAAGCCCAGAAAAACATATTTAGTTTCCATGGATACATTGGTGACATTATTTAAAATGACTTCAATAAAAAATTAAGAAACACTTTTCAAACGTGTGCCTCCTACTATCTAATGATAGACTTTAATATATGCGTTTAGTTTTATTACATGGTGAACTAAATGTAGTGGTATAGAAATATACATATTCCTATACAAATAGTTTCCAGGTGTGACGCTCCGGTTGGGTAAAGTGGGCGGGGTATATAAGCGGCCGCTGTGCCCAGTCAGACATGTGTCTTCCTCATCATCCACTGTGTGGCCCGCGTCTCTTGGGTTCCGGCGGAAGAAAAGGCAACATATCGCCAGTGTGGTGCATGCTGTTTTGATTCCCTGGTGGTAGGTTTCCTCTCTCCCTGCACTATTGCTGATCTTTGTTAGAAAATCTAAATTTAAGTATGATTGTAGGTGAAACGCTATTGTGCTGCTCTCCTCTGCTTCCTCGTTCAGCGAGTGTGTGTGTGCGTTTTTGCCTGGATTGACAGGTAAATAAATAATGCTCATTGGAAGCTCCAGTTTGTTGCAGTTCTGTCTAAAATGATTAACTTTCCTAGGTTTCCCCATATTCGAACCATTGCTGCTCTTTTGGATCCCGGATTGTGCACGTCATCAGTTGAACTCGGACTGTGGTGGCGCCTGCACGCCTTAATTGAAGCGGTGTTTGGGGTGTGGCATCGGCGCGCCGAGCTCGCCTCCTGCTGTGGCGTGACCAGAGCCACACCGGATCTTAATCTTCAACTTGGATTTTCTATTTTTTTCTTTATTTAGTTTCCAGCCCTTTAGTTCCTTTAGATAATTGTTTATTTATTTGGGCGGATATTGTTTTTCTTTTGTTGTATTAAGTATAAGGTTGTTGTATTTGGTTAACTGTTTTTCTGTTGTTTGCAGTTGCTGAGGCCCGGTGGCGGTGCTGGTGTGGTGACGGTGTCTCCCTCTTTTTTGTGCCGTGATTCCTGAGTTTTGGTTGTCTCACTGCGTCTGGTGCTTTTACGGTTTTTTTGTTTGCTGTGTTTGGTGGATGCCGTCCCTATAGTGGCCCCTTCTGCCGGTGACCTCAGCTACTATAGTTTTTTTCTGTCTTTCCTTAGTTTTTTTGTTGTAAAGAACTGGTTTTAAAAAGAGTTTTAAAAGAATTTAATAAATAGCTTTTTGTGTATTTGAAATTGCCTCAGATGTTTTAATTCATGCATAACCGAACCTGTGTGCTTTAAAAAAAAAAAAAGAGATAATATTCTCTGGGTGAAATTCCCAGGGTGGCGCTGTGGAGCAACTTAATTGGGTCTAGAAATTTAAATTGCCCAATATTCTTGATTTTAACCTAGTCTCGCCACATTTTTGGCGCTGCGAGCAGGATATGCTTTTTATGAACATCTGAGACAAGTATTTGTTTGAGTTTTTAATATTTGTGTTGTGTGTGTGTGGATTTTTTTCTTTTTTTGTGTAGATTGGCCAATCCGGCAACAGAGCAGCAGTGGTTCCGTGCAGATCTTCAAAGTGGTGGGTGAGGTGTTAACAGTTAACCTTAGGTTGTAGTTTTGCACTGTGGTAATCACAGGAAATAGAATAAGCTTGTGATTATGGAAGAAGAAATTCAGGAACTTAAAAAGCTGGTAGCAAGCTTACGAGCCGACAATGAGCAGTTGCGACAAGGACAGGCTAGCTTACGTGCTCAGCCGTCCACTTCTTCAGCTTTGCCTAATGCCCCTCCTACGCCTAGTCTCCCTGTAGCAGAGAGACTGATTTTTGTACCTAGAGATAGGAAATGTCCCATCTTCAGAGGGAGGACAGGTATAGGTTTGAGTGAGTGGATGGAGGAAGCGAAGGTGTGTATGAGAGCACGACATCTGTCTGTGGTTGACCAAGCGTTTTTCCTATTCGATCACCTGGAGGGAGAGGCTAGAAATGAAATAAAGTATCGCTCTAGTGCAGAGAGAGAGGACCCTGCTAGAATATTTGAGATCCTACAGGAATTGTATGGTTGTTCAGAGTCCTATGTTGCTCTTCAAGAGGCCTTCTTTTCTAGAAGACAACTAGAGGGAGAGAGTCTTCAGGAGTTCTCCCTTACATTAATGGGCCTTATGGAGAAGGTAAAGCAGCGTGCACCTGCTGGTATGCTGAATTCTGAGACGTTGCTAAGAGATCAGTTTGTCGAACAGGTGTTAGACAGTTCCCTGCGTCGTGAGCTGAAGCAGCTGGTACGCATGAGGCCGGACAGCACTTTGCTTGAGGTTAGGGCTGCAGCAATCCAGTGGGAACGCGAAGGGGTACCTCATAGTGGGAGGAGTCGTAGCCAGTCGGTTCCCTCAGTTTATGGTGTCCAGTATGGGGTTCGTGGTGGTCCTCAGGTAGCTTCTTTAACATCAGCAACGGAAATGAGCCAGATAAGAGAAATGCTAAAGCGTCAGCAAGAGCAGCTCCAGCAGCTTAGTGCAAGCATTTCTCAGTTGCAGAATTTCCGCCGTCCTAACCAGCCACGCTTTACTGGCCCAGTGATCTGTAGGCGGTGTAACCAGCCTGGTCATTTTGCACGAGAGTGTGATGGGGTGCGTGCCCCCCATCGAACCCAATGCCAGTCAGATTCAGCTGCTCAGTCCCGTTCTGCTTCCATGGCGGAAAACTAGTTCCCGCCGGACTGCAGAGCCACAGTTTGGGTGGGGATGTTACTGGCTCACTAGCCACTATTGGAAGTTTGGGTGCTTCTAAGTTGGTTTCAGTTTGCCCTCATGCGGATGTAGTTATGGGTGGAGTGACAGTCACATGTTTGGTGGATACTGGTTCGATGGTGTCCACGGTTTCTGAAAGTTTTTTCCGTCAGCATATGGAGTCTTGGGGTTCGGAGCGCCTCCAGTCGTGTCATTGGTTGGAGCTTAGAGCTGCCAATGGTCTGAAGATTCCTTATATTGGCTATTTGGAACTGGATGTATACCTCTGTGGCAAATTGATTCCCCACTGCGGTGTTTTGGTTGTGCAGGACCCTTGTGGAGAGGTCCCAGCCAAAGTCCCAGGTGTTTTGGGGATGAATGTGATCAGGAAGTGTTATCAAGAACTGTTTGGGCTGCATGGTGTAGCTTGGTCTTCTGTGTCTGGTGTTGCTGAGGCCCCTCAGTCAGTCATGCAGGCACTGCAGCAGTGCCAGTTTGCCGACTCGCGAGAGTCTCGGAGTGGTCCCGGAAGGGTTAAGGTCAGGGGTAAAAAGGGCTGTCGGATTCCTGGTGGAGTCATGAAAATTGTGGCTGCCACATGTTCTGATGTGTATGCAGGCTCTACTGTTTTGTTTGAACCTTTAGAGTCCGGATTGCCTTCTGGTTTGCTTGCTTCCCCTGCCTTGGTTCAGGTAGTCAAGGGTACAGCTTATGTGCCCATTATTAATGTTGGTACGACAGAGCTGGTGGTATACCCTCGCACTGTTGTTGGCACCTTAAATGTTGTCAATGTTGTTAGTCTCCCTGCAGGAATTACTGAAGTCCCAGCAAAGGTAGCTACGATGGTGTGCCAGACGGCTTCAGTTAATGTGCAACAGCAGGTGGAGGACTTGGATTTGTCCTCCTTGTCCGTGGAAGGACAAGGTCAGGTGAGGTCATTGCTCAATCAGTATATGACAGTTTTCTCATCTCACGATGGCGACCTGGGCTGTACTAATGTGATAGCTCATGACATTCCTCTGATTGATGATGTCCCAGTTAAACAACGCTATCGGCGCATTCCCCCTTCTGATTATGAGGTGGTGAAGGACCATATCAATCAGTTACTTGCTTCACAGATCATTAGAGAAAGTAGCAGCCCATATGCATCTCCCATCGTCTTAGTTAGAAAGAAAGATGGGAGTATTCGTATGTGTGTTGACTATAGAAGACTAAATAGCAAGACCCGAAAAGATTCTTTCCCCCTTCCACGAATAGAAGAATCGTTGGATGCTTTGTCTGGCGCATGTTGGTTTTCCACCCTCGATCTTGCTAGCGGATATAATCAGGTTCCAGTTGTGGAGGCGGACCGTCCAAAAACTGCCTTTTGTACCCCCTTTGGGCTGTTTGAATGGAACCGAATGCC
Source organism: Xiphophorus hellerii (assembly GCF_003331165.1). Lineage (NCBI taxonomy): Eukaryota > Metazoa > Chordata > Actinopteri > Cyprinodontiformes > Poeciliidae > Xiphophorus > Xiphophorus hellerii. The sequence goes on from NC_045681.1 coordinate 19,146,285, forward strand.
TTTTGGGCTCTGTAATGCGCCTAGTACATTCCAACGGCTAATGCAGCGGATTTTTGGGGACCAACAGTACCAGTCTGTCTTGTTGTATCTTGATGACATTGTTGTCTTCTCTTCAAGTGTGGATCAACATCTGGAACGCTTGAAAGTGGTGCTGGGCCGACTTCAACAACAGGGGCTTAAAGCAAAGCTCAGTAAATGTTCCTTCTTTCAAAAAGAGGTACGTTATTTAGGACATGTGATCTCTGGTGAGGGGGTTGCTACAGATCCTAGTAAAACTGAAGTTGTAGCCAATTGGCTAACTCCTACTAAAGCCTCAGAACTTCGGTCATTCCTTGGCTTTGCCAGTTATTACCGTCGTTTTGTGGAAGGTTTTGCAAAATTGGCAGCTCCATTGCATAAAGCGGTGGCTCAGTGTGGTGGTACCGGCAAGAAACCTGACCATGGACTTGCTGCATGTTGGACTGATGAATGTCAAAAGAGCTTTGAAGTCTTGAAGGCTAAGCTAACAGCAACACCAGTGTTAGCCTATGCAGATTTCACTCAACCATTTATCTTGGAGGTTGATGCCAGCCATGGTGGCCTGGGAGCAGTCCTCTCTCAAATGCAGGCAGGCAAGGTGAGACCGATTGCTTATGCTAGTCGAGGCTTGAGACCCACCGAGCGGAACATGGCAAATTATAGCTCCATGAAGCTTGAGTTCTTGGCCCTCAAGTGGGCCATGACCGACAAGTTTAGAGAGTATCTATTGGGGAACAAATGTATTGTATACACTGATAACAACCCTCTCAGCCATTTGTCCACTGCTAAATTGGCTGCCACTGAACAGAGGTGGGCTGCTCAGCTAGCCTCTTTTGATTTTGAGATCAAGTATCGGTCAGGGCGGTGTAATACGAATGCTGATGCACTTTCTCGTCAGCATCCACCTGATCCGCCAGATGTGAAAGCCATGCTTCCAGGTACAGCTATGCCTAAAGCATTACAGGAAGCTTTGGGACTTGAAAAGGTTGAGGCAACCCAAGCAGTTGTTGCAGTTTTGCCACAGCATACTACAGCTGAACTTTGTGCTTTGCAGCAGACTGATCCTTTTTTGCAGGACTTGTTGGTGTTTTGGAGGAAAGGACAGCATCCTAGTCGAGAGGAGCGAGCCCAGCTGTCCCCATCCGCCTTGGTGCTGCTCCGGCAGTGGGACCGGTTTGTCGAGAGAGATGGCGTTCTCTATCGAAAGGTATTTAGATCAGATGGTGGTGATGCTGTGTTCCAGTTGGTGTTGCCAAGTGTGCTAATTAAGGATGTCCTGACTCAAGTCCATGAAGAACATGGTCACCAGGGAGTGGAGCGAACTTTGGCGCTCTTGCGGTCCCGGTGTTACTGGCCTCATATGGCCTCTGATGTGGCTCAATGGTGCCAGGCTTGTGAGAGGTGCCAAGTGGCAAAGGATGTTCACCCTAAAGCTTATGGCTACATGGGACATTTACTAGCATCACGTCCTAATGAAATTCTGGCCATTGATTATACCACCTTAGAGCCCACCCAGAATGGCTTGGAAAATGTTTTGGTCTTGACAGATGTTTTTAGTAAATATACTGTTGCTGTCCCTACACGGGATCAGCGAGCGGCCACTGTGGCTAAGGTCTTGGTGTCTGAATGGTTTTATAAGTTTGGCGTTCCTGCTCGGTTGCATTCTGACCAGGGTCGTAACTTTGAGAGCTTGCTTATCCAGCAGCTGTGTAACTTGTATGGCATTGTAAAATCACGCACCACTCCTTACCATCCGGAAGGAAATGGCCAATGTGAGCGCTTCAATCGGACGCTGCACAATCTGTTAAGGACACTGCCTGTGTCCCGAAAAAGGGATTGGCATGCCTGTTTGCCCCAGGTTCTTTATTGTTATAATACAACTCCACACCAATCTACTGGAGAGTCACCATTTCTTTTAATGTTTGGTCAGGAACCTAGATTGCCCCTGGATTTCCTGTTGGGTAGAGTTGAGAGTCCAGTTGGTGGGTCTATCCATGAGTGGGTTCAAGAGCATCAAGCTCGATTGCAGGTAGCCTTTGATGGGGCTAGAGAGCACCTGAAACATGCTGCAGATCGCCGAAGGCAGGCTCATGATACCCAGGTGAAACATCTGCCATTAAAGGAAGGGCAACTTGTGTTTTTGCGTGACTTTACTGCTAGGGGGCCTCATAAGACAAGAGACCGATGGAGCTCTGTGAAGTACAAGGTATTGAGGGCACCAAAGGGGGGTGGCTCTGTTTACACCATTGTGCCTCTGGATGACCAAACTAAAGTAAGACAGGTGCACCGTACCATGTTAAAATCTGTGGTTGGTGTTGTTCCTCCTGATCACACTCCTCCCCATAACTTGCCTCCCGTAGAAAAGGGACTGACTGAGGATAATGGCCCCTTTGATTATGATCTGTTTGTTTGTGAACAGCAACCCCTAGTGGTTGCTTCTGCCTTACCTCCTAGTAGGTTGCGGCCTCAAATTCCATCTCAGGAACCTGGACCACCTTCTGTACCCGCTGCACCCACCGAACCCTCTACATCTTTGGCTGGTCCATCTGTCAGCTGTGCTGACCCAGTGGCCCTACGTCGCTCCAACCGTCCAACTGCTGGTCGACATACTAATGTGAACCATCTCCCACGGCCAGCAGGAGACATTCATCCTAGGGGCGCTTCTGCATCTTTGTCAACTGTATCAGCTTTGTTTAGACCTTGGAACTGATAACATCGGTTTTGAATCAGCCATCGTCGGGTCGACGATGCAAGAAGGGGGGGTAGAATGTAGTGGTATAGAAATATACATATTCCTATACAAATAGTTTCCAGGTGTGACGCTCCGGTTGGGTAAAGTGGGCGGGGTATATAAGCGGCCGCTGTGCCCAGTCAGACATGTGTCTTCCTCATCATCCACTGTGTGGCCCGCGTCTCTTGGGTTCCGGCGGAAGAAAAGGCAACATATCGCCAGTGTGGTGCATGCTGTTTTGATTCCCTGGTGGTAGGTTTCCTCTCTCCCTGCACTATTGCTGATCTTTGTTAGAAAATCTAAATTTAAGTATGATTGTAGGTGAAACGCTATTGTGCTGCTCTCCTCTGCTTCCTCGTTCAGCGAGTGTGTGTGTGCGTTTTTGCCTGGATTGACAGGTAAATAAATAATGCTCATTGGAAGCTCCAGTTTGTTGCAGTTCTGTCTAAAATGATTAACTTTCCTAGGTTTCCCCATATTCGAACCATTGCTGCTCTTTTGGATCCCGGATTGTGCACGTCATCAGTTGAACTCGGACTGTGGTGGCGCCTGCACGCCTTAATTGAAGCGGTGTTTGGGGTGTGGCATCGGCGCGCCGAGCTCGCCTCCTGCTGTGGCGTGACCAGAGCCACACCGGATCTTAATCTTCAACTTGGATTTTCTATTTTTTTCTTTATTTAGTTTCCAGCCCTTTAGTTCCTTTAGATAATTGTTTATTTATTTGGGCGGATATTGTTTTTCTTTTGTTGTATTAAGTATAAGGTTGTTGTATTTGGTTAACTGTTTTTCTGTTGTTTGCAGTTGCTGAGGCCCGGTGGCGGTGCTGGTGTGGTGACGGTGTCTCCCTCTTTTTTGTGCCGTGATTCCTGAGTTTTGGTTGTCTCACTGCGTCTGGTGCTTTTACGGTTTTTTTGTTTGCTGTGTTTGGTGGATGCCGTCCCTATAGTGGCCCCTTCTGCCGGTGACCTCAGCTACTATAGTTTTTTTCTGTCTTTCCTTAGTTTTTTTGTTGTAAAGAACTGGTTTTAAAAAGAGTTTTAAAAGAATTTAATAAATAGCTTTTTGTGTATTTGAAATTGCCTCAGATGTTTTAATTCATGCATAACCGAACCTGTGTGCTTTAAAAAAAAAAAAAGAGATAATATTCTCTGGGTGAAATTCCCAGGGTGGCGCTGTGGAGCAACTTAATTGGGTCTAGAAATTTAAATTGCCCAATATTCTTGATTTTAACCTAGTCTCGCCACATAAATTTAAAAGAAAAAAAACATTATTTGAGTTGGTTAAAGTCAGCTTTGATGTTCATTTTTGGAAACTACAACTCTGTCTAGGAAAATATAATTAGCATTTTTGGGGTGCAATGTATTTGTGAGTTAATTGAATTTGTTTTGTGATTTATATGCTGGTTATTTGAAATTCTGGAAAATGTCAGTAATGCTGACTGGAGTTGTTTTGGTTTGAAAGAAGGTTTGGAACCAGCTTTTTGAAAAATGTTTGTCGTCTCCATGGATACATTGATTAAACAATAACACACAACTTTATTCTTAGAAAAAGTCTTTAAAGAACAATCAATGTGTGCCTGTTGATTTCACAAAGTAACTAAATTATTTAGTTTATTGTAATTACTTAAGACCAGGAAAACCAGTGTTTTGCTCCATTGCATTTTAGTGACGTATCATTTTCAGAAGTTAGTTGAATGTTAACAGTGAATGTTAAAATTCATTAGAAACACATTGATCTCGGTTTCAGTGAATCCAGTTGTGATTACTTCGTTACTTAACATTTTTGGTGAGAATGTGGGGGTTTAACACTGCTTATGTGGTTTAAAAAGTTACTTCTGGTTTTAGAAGATCGGTTTTGATTTATTCAGATCTTTGGAATAAGAAGTCAGTGCCTGGACCAGGTTTCAGAAAATGCCTCAAAAACACATTTGGTCTCCTTGGATACGTTGCTTGAAATAAAACCTTAATGCTTGAATATTAGAAAAGTTTTTAGATATATATTTCTCCTGAACTATTTCTAAGTAGTTTAGGTTTAAACTTATTATTGTTTAGTTTTATTTTTCTAAGAAAGAGGAGTTTTGAATAATTAGTTGTTTATGAAATGCTGTGTTGGTCATTTGCATATTTGGAGCTGTAATATATTTTCACGCTGATTACGTTTTCAGAAAGAGTCGGCAATATTAATAGTGGTGTGGTGATTGGAAAACATTTTATTGTAGTTTGAGAGGATTACTTTTAGAGAATCCATTTTGTTGATGTTTTTGTCTCCATGGAGATGGTAATATTGAAAGAAGCATTTGGAGAAATATAATTGTGTGAACATTCATCTGAGTTTCTTGCTGGGTTGTGTGCAGCCATGATCTTCAGACTGATGTAATGAATTTCATAACACTACCTTCAACCATAACTGACCCATTTGGAGTAATATTAACATGTGATAATAAGACTTTGAGGCATCATGCACACATAAGGGATGCAGATTATTATTTTAATTATTTTATCTCCAGACAAAATATAATGGCCATTTTAACACTGGATATGGATTTCTAAAAAAATAAGCAATATTATTTTTGTAGGAGGGAACCCCTGGAAACGGAGGAAGGGCTACTTATGTCGGCCTGTTTATTTAGATCCCCAATCTTTAAACTTAATTAATTTTACAGGTGTACATTTCTGCTGTTGGCTATATGTGGGAGTATGAAGGTAGTACTGATGGGGTGTCAGACTAGCTGTCTTTGTGATTGTGAAAAATTGTGGAGCTCAAAGGAATTTAGTTTGATTTACTACAATTAACATTTTGGTAATTTACAAATGCTATTAGAAACATATATTTTTAAACTTTGATACTTTTAAATATTAAAATTGTGTAAGCAGTGATTTAAGTGTAATAATTATGAATGGATAACATATCTTATCCCTGGCTATTGTTAAGAATGATAAATTGTACCTGAGCATCAAAGATTTGTGAGGATGGGTTGTTATATAAGGGTAAACTGAGTAACTTGTTGCAGTTTTATTTTATTCACACTAATGGAATAATATTAGATTACAGGTGTTTCATTAGCTATTAAGACATCCTAAACACACTTTATAGCTCTTTAATTTATGTTTCCAAATGTTTAAGAGTTTATGGTTAGGGGTGAATTACCAATAAGTCTAAATTTGATTTGTTGTCTCTAATGACTGATTGGTACCAAGGTGAAGCTGCAAGTTCGTTTGTCTGAGTGACGATGGTCCATACATGTTTGATCATTGAGTTTTAGAGTTTATTGTTGTGGTTTTTATGTAAAATTGTATTTTTTGCTGTTGTTTGTGACTAACGATAAGCTATATTTGTTTTATCTCTTAATTCCCGTCCTTATTGTATAATCATACACAATGGCATAGCAATAATATTGTTCATTAAATATATTCAAGAAAAACAAACACATTCACAAACCTGGGTTATTGTATTGTTGGTATTTCAGTGTTGTCTCTAAACATTGCTTTGGACTTTTGTGAAGGTCTGGATACTGAATTGTAGCTTTTTTTGCTTTGTTTCTTTCCTTCACAGCCCATACCATGGCGCTTCCAGCAGATGGAGCCCCAATGTTGGAGGGACATCCAGATAATGGTAAGGATCACGGTAAGTTGTGGTCAAATGAAGCCGAGGAAGACGAGGTAGGTAATGCCGGTACTGCCGGCTCTAGTTGTAGTTCTTCTACTAGCTCTAGTGGTAACTCTTCTACCAGCTCAAGTGACGACGAGGCTGATAACGAAGACCAGGATGACTTTAAGTCCCGACTTTGTTTTGTCAAGGTCATTGTAGGAAAGCTTCAACAGTCATTGAAACATCACAATTCGACGGTTGTTCAGCGGGGCGCCGCTAAGAGTAGTTCAACAGTGGACCGTGCCAGTGCTGCGTCACAGCTGCTTGAGATTCTTCCCCAAAATTTCAAATACAAACAAGACATTGGGGTAGCTCAGAAGCCTCAAGAAGACAAGGCTCCCTGTACTTCACTTGAATTCGCATCTGGACTTGACAAACAGAAAGAGCCCATTTTGTGTCCAGAGAACCCCAGACCTATCGGTACCTCGCAACATCATCAGGTAGGTTTGGAAGAGGACGGGGCTTCTTTGACTTCCGGCCGCGCCAGGAGCACTACACAGAAGGTGGATTCTGCGAAGGAACACGACCCACCATCAAAGCTTAGTTTTGGTACAGTGCTTCCTTCCAGCTTTAAATTCACATGTGGACTTGACAAACCAGAAGAGCCCATTTTGTGTCCAGAGGACTCCACTCCTATCAGTGCCTCGCCACAACCTCTGGCAGGTTGGAGAAATTTAGTGGCTTCTTGTACTTCCGGCCGTGCCAAGAGAACGGCAAAGAAGTTGGATGATGTGAAGGAGGATGACCCACCATCAAAGCCTAGTTTTGGTACAGCGCTTCCTTCCAGCTTTGAAGTCACATCTGAACTTGACAAACCAGAAGAGCCCATTTTGCATCCAGAGGACTCCAGTTCTGTCAGTGCCCCGCCACAACCTCTGGCAGGTTGGAGAAATTTAGTGACTTTTTGCCGCGCCATTAGAATTCCAAAGAAGGTGAATGATGCGAAGGAGGATGACACACCATCAAAGCCTAGTGATCAGGTAGGTTCGAAAGAGGACGTGACTCATGCGACATCTGTGACTGGCATAAACGGAAAGAGGACCAGGGACACTGTTGCTAAAGAGGAGCCCCCAGCCAAGAGGAGTAAGGACACTCTTGCTGAAAAGGAGCTCCCTGCCAAGAAGACCAGGGACAGTGTTACTGAAGTGAAACTCCCAGCCAAGAGGACCAGGAATAGTGATGATGCTAGACAGGAGCCCTCTGCCAAGAAGACCAGGGCCAGCGTTACTGAAGTGAAACTCCCAGCCAAGAGGACCAGGAATAGTGATGATGCTGGACAGGAGCCCTCTGCCAAGAGGATCAGGGAGAATCAAACTGAATATGTGCTCCCCTCCAAGAGGACCAGGGACAGTGTTGCTGAAGAGGAGCCCCCAGCCAAGAGGACTAGAGACACTGTTGCTAAAGAGGAGCTCCCAGCCAAGACGGCACAGTGGTATAATGAAGATCCCATTTGGGACGAGGTCCTTCAAAGTATCGGCAGAAGGATGGCATGGAGATATGGTAAAGAATGGGAGGACGAGCCCATTCCGTCAACCCCTCTGTTCATTCCATACCGAAAGACAGACCATGAAGATCCTATTCTGTTATCCCCTGTCCTCAGTCCCTCACCAAGGACGTCGTGTGAGGATCCTGGTCTCTCATCCCCTGTCCTCAGTCCCTCACCAAGGACGTCGTGTGGGTATCCTGGTCTGTCATCCCCTATCCTCAGTCCCTCACCAAGGACGTCGTGTGGGGATCCTGGTCTGTCATCCCCTGTCCTCAGTCCCTCATATAGAATGGCGCGTAAACTTCCTGTTTTGTTATCCCCTATCCACAGTCCCTCACCAAGGACAGCGTGTGAGGATCCTGGTCTGTCATCCCCTGTCCTCAGTCCCTCATATAGAATGGCGCGTAAACTTCCTGTTTTGTTATCCCCTATCCACAGTCCCTCACCAAGGACGTCGTGTGGGGATCCTGGTCTGTCGTCCCCCGTCCTCAGTCCCTCATATAGAATGGCGCGTAAACTTCCTGTTTTGTTATCCCCTATCCACAGTCCCTCACCAAGGACAGCGTGTGAGGATCCTGGTCTGACATCCCCTGTCCTCAGTCCCTCATATAGAATGGTGCGTAAACTTCCTGTTTTGTTATCCCCTATCCACAGTCCCTTACGAGGGACGATGCAAGAGGATCCTTTTCTTTCATCCCCTGACGTCAGTCCTTCACCATCAACACACCGTGAAAATCCAACTTTGTCATCCCCTGACTTCCGTTTCCGGATGGAGACTGAAAAGGACAAAGAAGAGGAACCAACACCTTCAACATCTGGTGGAACGACAGCAAGAGCGAGTTCCAGACACGTGTGGTTTAGACCTCGCTACGTTTTAAGTGACTCTGATTAGATTGGGATCCGTAAAAACTGAAGACCTATTTGGGAAGTCACATTAGGACATCATCATTTCTCTGTTTTTTGGGGTTTTTTAAAATTAAAGCCAATGGGTTTCTAGCAAGCCCGTGGAAGCCTTACATAGCGCCTTGCACCGGGGCTGTTCTTTATCCCGCTGCTAGATGTAGCATTTTAGATGGTGAGGATCCTGGCAGGTCTGAGGAAGCCTTAGGTAGCGCCTTGCACCGGAGTTTTCTTCATCTTTGCGATTTCTTCTCAACTCCCCCATGTTTCAGGGTGAAATAGCGGTTCTTCCCCACGCTGTGCTCTCCGATATAGTAAATTGTTCTATCCTGTTCCTCCACTAATCCAGTCTCCAAGTTTTTAATCTTTCAGGTTTTAGCTGCTCATCGCTGGATCCTTTCGTCGTCGTCCATGTGGTTCCTGTCCTTCTGGACCCCTTGTTTTTCACGCTGCTCGTACGTTTTTCCACATTCACATGATACTGCTTGCCTCCTGCTGGTGGTGGGGACCATCAGCTTTACTAAATAAAAGTAGACATAGAAATTCACCATTAGTAATTTAGAAACTGTTCAACCATGTAGAGTTAAAGTTTACATTAAGTAAGGAATGCTTGCCTGACAACATGTTGTATTAGAAACCAAATTAAAGCATCAGGACAATAAGAAATTAGAAGACAAAGGAGAACATAGACAGAATTTATGATTGAAGGATTTAATTAAAAGTTTTTATTCAGAGAGACACTAGAGAACAGGATCGGAGGAAAGGAAATGGAGAGCATGTGGAGTAAAGTTTTATGTAGATAAACTATTAATCTCATGAAACAAATAGTTTATATGGCTAACAGCATGTTCATGTGTTGCAACACAGCAAAATCACAGAAGATGAATAGACATTAAAAAAATACCAAACTAGTCTCTGGTTCGGGTTCAGACTTCTCAGATCTCTGATTCTCTGGTCGTCCCAGGTTGGATCTCCTCCGCCTGTAATCCTCCACCTTCAGCACCACCAGTCAGGTGGAGGAAGATAAGAGAACCCAGTTGACAAAAAAAGTAAGAAACTTATTTTCATTTTAAATATGGAAGAAATTGAGGTCAAATTTCAAAATTGTTCTTCCTTCTGTCCATGTATATTCTATTTGTTAACCCTGTTGTCTTTTCTCTGGATTTCATTTCTACATCAACTCATGTCACATGACATGAGTTGACCAACAATTAAAGCAGAAGACCAGCTCCGCCTGTAATCCTCCTCCTTCAACACCACCAGTCAGGTGGAGGAAGATAAGAGAACCCAGTTGACTAAAAAAAGTAAGAACATTTATATCTACACAACATGATTAATCATTTCAAATATAGCTGCGGAGAGCTGAACTGAAAGTTAGAAACTGTCTGCTGTCCATGCATATTTTCCTCCTTCACTTTATCTTCTCTCTTTATTTCATTTCTCTGTGAACTCATGTGATGACTGGAGTTGACCAACAATTAAAGCAGAAGACCTGCTCCACCTGCTGATCTACTGGTTGTAACAGCTTGTGGGAAAGGTGAGGACATGATGATGACTTTGATCAGAAAATCTCTTTCAATAATCTGTCATTTAGACAGAGATTAAGGAATGTGTGTCTGATCATGTGATCATTCCCCAGCATCACTGGACCAATCAGGCGAGAGAAGACAGAGAGGACTGAGGACTAAAACGAAAATACTCTGCCTGCCAAAAAAGGTAGACGATCCAGTGGCCCCAGGTTTACACACCATCTGTTGGTACTAAATACATTTTTTACAACCTTAACTTTTCTATTGTTGAGATTATTTTCTTAATTATTCAAGAATTGAAACCTTGGTTTTCCTTCCTGTTAGATCATATAAGCAAAAAAAAGAAACAAATTTTAATGTGCAAAAAGTTGATTTACAGTGAGCAACGCTAGAACACTTTTATACATACAGTGCAGTAAACAATTCTCATTAAATTCCCCCCCCCCGTTGTGACAGGTTTGAGGCAGACCGACCGCTGGGGAGATGGACCTCACCTGACACCATTACTCTGGATGTAACAGGTAGGTGAGCAGAAACTGAAGCTGCTGAGACATCTCAGAAAAGTTTCAGCATTTAATAACGTGCGTTGGACTTTGCGTTTCTCAAGTTTGTTCTTCTGTTTCCTTAGCTCGACTCTGCTGTCAAAACATCAATGACTCGAGAAGCGGACAGCGAGATTTCTGGTGCCTGGCTGGAGACGAGATTCTGATTATTCAAGAGCCAAAACAAAATGTCAGAATAAATAGTTAGAAGGCAGATTTGTTTTCTATTTGTTGTTGTTTTTATTATTAATGCTCCACGACACAAAATGTATCACTGCTTTAACTCTTGAGTTTAATAAAATGTTCTTCTTTCAATCTGTTATTTCTGAAGTCTTTTTTTTTTTTTACCATAATCATTTGTGGAAACATTATATATTAAAGGAACGCCCACATTTTTAATAGAACTTCATGACTGATCAAAGCACAAACTGGAGAACAGGATTAAAAGAAATTTATTTTTTTTAGTAAGTGTTAATTAATTTGTAGTTACATCAATACAAAATTCACATCTTAAGAACTAACACAAGCCAGTCACACTGAAGAAGTATCCTGATGTTGACCTTCGACCCTTAGCTTCAACTGATTCACTGAAAGGTTGGGTAGAAATGTTACCCAGAGAACGTTCTTTTTCCTTCGTGGATTACACATTTTTCAATTTCCCAGAGGAAAATCCATATCTTTGTGCAACAGATTTATTTATTTGTTTTTTGACTCGTTTAGTTTCTAAATTGAAACTTTTATAAGCAGTGACAAGTGGGTTGTTTCAAGGACAAACAACCCACACAAAAAAACGGGTTCTCGTTTTTTTGTGTGTTTAAATGTTATGTAAGGCAGCACACGCGTGTCACCCAATTACTTTGTGTGGCTCTAATTACATGCAGGTACAACGATGAGATGCTGGTTTTTGTAAGGGTTTTTTTTTGCCACAGCAAGAAGGATGTGAGGCTTCAGGTTCAGTGCAGAATTCAGTTTTATTTGAAAGTACGAGCTTTTGACCAAAACAGCTCTGGATATGAAGACTAAATAGAAACAAAAGGGAAAAAGTTATTTAAAAACCTGGATGTTATTCAGAATTAGATATTTTTTTTAAATTAACATATTTTTCTGTTTTTTTGTTTGTTTGTTTCAAATGTTTTTGCAAAGTATTTTTCTGAAGCTGATTATGTAATTTGGATCAATAAAGTATTTTTGAATTGAATTTTTCTTCCAATCCATGTTTTGTGACAGAGAGAAGTTTTCTCATTTATAGGTCCGAAACTGACATAGTTAAGAATGAAAGCAGAAATATAATGTCACACCAGTCGTGTAAGTTTTAAAAATGTCATTGGGGCGTGCTGTGGTGGCGCAGGGGTTAAGCACAACCCACATATAGAGGCCTTAGTCGTCGACGCGGCTGTCGCAGGTTCGATTCCCTGCCTGGCGACCTTTGCCGCATGTCTTCCCCCTTCTCTCATTACCCTCTTTCCTATCAATTCTCTGTCAAATAAAGGTCACTATAGCCAATAAAATCTTTAAAAAAAGGGGCGTGCTGTGGTGGCGCAGGGGGTTAGCACGCCCCACGCTTGGAGGCTTTAGTCCTCGGCGCGGACTTCGCGGGTTCGACTCCCGGTCCCGACGACCTTTGCTGCATGTCTTCCCCCCTCTCCTCACCCTCCTTCCTGTCTGCCTACTGTAGAAAAAATACGAGCCACTAGCGCAGCAAAAACTCTTTGGAGAAAAAAAAAAAAATTTAAGTCATTACACTAGTTGGCCAGTAGGTGGCAGCATACGGAGTGATAAACAAGATAACGCGATACTTGTATTATCTGCGTTATTTGTGGTCCAAGTTCTCTCACGCGCCAGTGCGTGCGTTCGTCAATGAATGTCATGGAAACGACGTTAGCGTCCTCAAGCCTATAAATGACGCTGACCTTCTGAGTTCTTTCCCCTTTGCGACGGGACTTTTGAGAGAGACGCCTGAAGGAGCCTTTACAGCCTCGGAAGGTTTGAGCTTGTTGAAAAGTCTGCTGTGCAAAACTTGCTAAAGAAGCACTTGCTGAAATACGCACTTGCTGAAGAAGCCCGTGGATAACAAACCTGCGACAGACGGTTCCTGACCAGAAGAAGAAGAAGAAGGAGGAGGAGGAGGACCAACAGGGTGACCAGCTGGAAGGTTAAAATCATTCTTCTATTATTTTTAATAAACGAAAGCAAATTATTACTAAGATATTAGTGACTTGTTTAGTTTATTTTGTGTTTGTGTGTGTTTTAAAGAAATACTGACTTCTGTAGAAAAAAAAGACAAGTAGCATTCTTTGCTAGCATAGATGTTCTTAACTAATGAGCCTTTTTCTGAACTGAATTTCGCTGGAAATGTCAGGAATGTTAAACTGTGGTGTAGTGAGTCAATAAATATATGTATTTTACTTAATTATAGTCAAATTAGTTAAATTAAATGTCTCGAAAATGATCTTGGTTTTTGACCGTTATTTTTTGAAAAATGCCATGATAAACATTCCGTTTCCATGGATACGATAAATGAAATACGTTAAATATTTAATATTATTTTTGAAAAAACATTCAAAAAAATAGAATTTACTTTTATAATAGCCTATATTTTAATTGTTTAATTTAATTATTTCTTTCAAGAAAGGGACATGTTGATCTGATTTGTATTATAATTTTTTTGCATAGCCAGGATACATGAATTGATTTGAAAAAACAACAATGGTGATATTTAATCTAAGAGTATCAGGTTTGCTGACTTTGGTGTCCAATTCTTTGAAATTTTGATGACTTCTTTGAAATATATAGCTTTAATAGGTCTCTTGCATTTGTGGGGTGAAACAAATTTGTGAGTTAATTTAAATAGTTTTGTGACTTATGTGTTAGCTTATTGACATTTGTGGATAAATGTCTGGGATATTAACACTGGTGTTTGAGAAAACTGTTGTGCTTGTTTGGGGAAAAAAAACAAACGGTAAGATTTCTGTCCAATTTTTTGAAAAATGCCCGGACAAACACACGTGGTTTCCATGGTAATCACATCAGACTAGCGGCTTATTAGGACACTCGAAGACGCTTTACATAAAATTTCCATTCATGCACACGTTCACACACTGAAGATAATAAGCTAATGGATTGTACCCACCGATGTTATGTCATGCCAACAATAAACTCCAGCTAAAGGTGGGAGAAGTGTCTTGCTCAAGGACACAACGACAGAGGCGGACCATTGCAGGGCAAACTCCTACCACTGTCGCCCCAGTAATAAGCATTATAAGTGTGTGTGTGTGTTTGATTTTAACAAACAAAATAATGATTTCTTTGTAAAAAATCAGTTTTGATGACTTTGGTGTCCAATTTTTGGTAAACTGGATGGTTCTTTTTCATTTTTTTAAAAAAAGCCCAGAAAAACATATTTAGTTTCCATGGATACATTGGTGACATTATTTAAAATGACTTCAATAAAAAATTAAGAAACACTTTTCAAACGTGTGCCTCCTACTATCTAATGATAGACTTTAATATATGCGTTTAGTTTTATTACATGGTGAACTAAATTTAAAAGAAAAAAAACATTATTTGAGTTGGTTAAAGTCAGCTTTGATGTTCATTTTTGGAAACTACAACTCTGTCTAGGAAAATATAATTAGCATTTTTGGGGTGCAACGTATTTGTGAGTTAATTGAATTTGTTTTGTGATTTATATGCTGGTTATTTGAAATTCTGGAAAATGTCAGTAATGCTGACTGGAGTTGTTTTGGTTTGAAAGAAGGTTTGGAACCAGCTTTTTGAAAAATGTTTGTCGTCTCCATGGATACATTGATTAAACAATAACACACAACTTTATTCTTAGAAAAAGTCTTTAAAGAACAATCAATGTGTGCCTGTTGATTTCACAAAGTAACTAAATTATTTAGTTTATTGTAATTACTTAAGACCAGGAAAACCAGTGTTTTGCTCCATTGCATTTTAGTGACGTATCATTTTCAGAAGTTAGTTGAATGTTAACAGTGAATGTTAAAATTCATTAGAAACACATTGATCTCGGTTTCAGTGAATCCAGTTGTGATTACTTCGTTACTTAACATTTTTGGTGAGAATGTGGGGGTTTAACACTGCTTATGTGGTTTAAAAAGTTACTTCTGGTTTTAGAAGATCGGTTTTGATTTATTCAGATCTTTGGAATAAGAAGTCAGTGCCTGGACCAGGTTTCAGAAAATGCCTCAAAAACACATTTGGTCTCCTTGGATACGTTGCTTGAAATAAAACCTTAATGCTTGAATATTAGAAAAGTTTTTAGATATATATTTCTCCTGAACTATTTCTAAGTAGTTTAGGTTTAAACTTATTATTGTTTAGTTTTATTTTTCTAAGAAAGAGGAGTTTTGAATAATTAGTTGTTTATGAAATGCTGTGTTGGTCATTTGCATATTTGGAGCTGTAATATATTTTCACGCTGATTACGTTTTCAGAAAGAGTCGGCAATATTAATAGTGGTGTGGTGATTGGAAAACATTTTATTGTAGTTTGAGAGGATTACTTTTAGAGAATCCATTTTGTTGATGTTTTTGTCTCCATGGAGATGGTAATATTGAAAGAAGCATTTGGAGAAATATAATTGTGTGAACATTCATCTGAGTTTCTTGCTGGGTTGTGTGCAGCCATGATCTTCAGACTGATGTAATGAATTTCATAACACTACCTTCAACCATAACTGACCCATTTGGAGTAATATTAACATGTGATAATAAGACTTTGAGGCATCATGCACACATAAGGGATGCAGATTATTATTTTAATTATTTTATCTCCAGACAAAATATAATGGCCATTTTAACACTGGATATGGATTTCTAAAAAAATAAGCAATATTATTTTTGTAGGAGGGAACCCCTGGAAACGGAGGAAGGGCTACTTATGTCGGCCTGTTTATTTAGATCCCCAATCTTTAAACTTAATTAATTTTACAGGTGTACATTTCTGCTGTTGGCTATATGTGGGAGTATGAAGGTAGTACTGATGGGGTGTCAGACTAGCTGTCTTTGTGATTGTGAAAAATTGTGGAGCTCAAAGGAATTTAGTTTGATTTACTACAATTAACATTTTGGTAATTTACAAATGCTATTAGAAACATATATTTTTAAACTTTGATATTTTTAAATATTAAAATTGTGTAAGCAGTGATTTAAGTGTAATAATTATGAATGGATAACATATCTTATCCCTGGCTATTGTTAAGAATGATAAATTGTACCTGAGCATCAAAGATTTGTGAGGATGGGTTGTTATATAAGGGTAAACTGAGTAACTTGTTGCAGTTTTATTTTATTCACACTAATGGAATAATATTAGATTACAGGTGTTTCATTAGCTATTAAGACATCCTAAACACACTTTATAGCTCTTTAATTTATGTTTCCAAATGTTTAAGAGTTTATGGTTAGGGGTGAATTACCAATAAGTCTAAATTTGATTTGTTGTCTCTAATGACTGATTGGTACCAAGGTGAAGCTGCAAGTTCGTTTGTCTGAGTGACGATGGTCCATACATGTTTGATCATTGAGTTTTAGAGTTTATTGTTGTGGTTTTTATGTAAAATTGTATTTTTTGCTGTTGTTTGTGACTAACGATAAACTATATTTGTTTTATCTCTTAATTCCCGTCCTTATTGTATAATCATACACAATGGCATAGCAATAATATTGTTCATTAAATATATTCAAGAAAAACAAACACATTCACAAACCTGGGTTATTGTATTGTTGGTATTTCAGTGTTGTCTCTAAACATTGCTTTGGACTTTTGTGAAGGTCTGGATACTGAATTGTAGCTTTTTTTGCTTTGTTTCTTTCCTTCACAGCCCATACCATGGCGCTTCCAGCAGATGGATCCCCAATGTTGGAGGGACATCCAGATAATGGTAAGGATCACGGTAAGTTGTGGTCAAATGAAGCCGAGGAAGACGAGGTAGGTAATGCCGGTACTGCCGGCTCTAGTTGTAGTTCTTCTACTAGCTCTAGTGGTAACTCTTCTACCAGCTCAAGTGACGACGAGGCTGATAACGAAGACCAGGATGACTTTAAGTCCCGACTTTGTTTTGTCAAGGTCATTGTAGGAAAGCTTCAACAGTCATTGAAACATCACAATTCGACGGTTGTTCAGCGGGGCGCCGCTAAGAGTAGTTCAACAGTGGACCGTGCCAGTGCTGCGTCACAGCTGCTTGAGATTCTTCCCATCCATCCATCCATTTTTCTGTTAATTAAACGAGTTAAACGAGTTCTCGTTTTTTTGTGTTTAAATGTTATGTAAGGCAGCACACGCGTGTCACCCAATTACTTTGTGTGGCTCTAATTACATGCAGGTACAACGATGAGATGCTGGTTTTTGTAAGGGTTTTTTTTTGCCACAGCAAGAAGGATGTGAGGCTTCAGGTTCAGTGCAGAATTCAGTTTTATTTGAAAGTACGAGCTTTTGACCAAAACAGCTCTGGATATGAAGACTAAATAGAAACAAAAGGGAAAAAGTTATTTAAAAACCTGGATGTTATTCAGAATTAGATATTTTTTTAAATTAACATATTTTTCTGTTTTTTTGTTTGTTTGTTTCAAATGTTTTTGCAAAGTATTTTTCTGAAGCTGATTATGTAATTTGGATCAATAAAGTATTTTTGAATTGAATTTTTCTTCCAATCCATGTTTTGTGACAGAGAGAAGTTTTCTCATTTATAGGTCCGAAACTGACATAGTTAAGAATGAAAGCAGAAATATAATGTCACACCAGTCGTGTAAGTTTTAAAAATGTCATTGGGGCGTGCTGTGGTGGCGCAGGGGTTAAGCACAACCCACATATAGAGGCCTTAGTCGTCGACGCGGCTGTCGCAGGTTCGATTCCCTGCCTGGCGACCTTTGCCGCATGTCTTCCCCCTTCTCTCATTACCCTCTTTCCTATCAATTCTCTGTCAAATAAAGGTCACTATAGCCAATAAAATCTTTAAAAAAAGGGGCGTGCTGTGGTGGCGCAGGGGGTTAGCACGCCCCACGCTTGGAGGCTTTAGTCCTCGGCGCGGACTTCGCGGGTTCGACTCCCGGTCCCGACGACCTTTGCTGCATGTCTTCCCCCCTCTCCTCACCCTCCTTCCTGTCTGCCTACTGTAGAAAAAATACGAGCCACTAGCGCAGCAAAAACTCTTTGGAGAAAAAAAAAAAAATTTAAGTCATTACACTAGTTGGCCAGTAGGTGGCAGCATACGGAGTGATAAACAAGATAACGCGATACTTGTATTATCTGCGTTATTTGTGGTACAAGTTCTCTCACGCGCCAGTGCGTGCGTTAAGAGTAGTTCAACAGTGGACCGTGCCAGTGCTGCGTCACAGCTGCTTGAGATTCTTCCCCAAAATTTCAAATACAAACAAGACATTGGGGTAGCTCAGAAGCCTCAAGAAGACAAGGCTCCCTGTACTTCACTTGAATTCGCATCTGGACTTGACAAACAGGAAGAGCCCATTTTGTGTCCAGAGAACCCCAGACCTATCGGTACCTCGCAACATCATCAGGTAGGTTTGGAAGAGGACGGGGCTTCTTTGACTTCCGGCCGCGCCAGGAGCACTACACAGAAGGTGGATTCTGCGAAGGAACACGACCCACCATCAAAGCTTAGTTTTGGTACAGTGCTTCCTTCCAGCTTTAAATTCACATGTGGACTTGACAAACCAGAAGAGCCCATTTTGTGTCCAGAGGACTCCACTCCTATCAGTGCCTCGCCACAACCTCTGGCAGGTTGGAGAAATTTAGTGGCTTCTTGTACTTCCGGCCGTGCCAAGAGAACGGCAAAGAAGTTGGATGATGTGAAGGAGGATGACCCACCATCAAAGCCTAGTTTTGGTACAGCGCTTCCTTCCAGCTTTGAAGTCACATCTGAACTTGACAAACCAGAAGAGCCCATTTTGCATCCAGAGGACTCCAGTTCTGTCAGTGCCCCGCCACAACCTCTGGCAGGTTGGAGAAATTTAGTGACTTTTTGCCGCGCCATTAGAATTCCAAAGAAGGTGAATGATGCGAAGGAGGATGACACACCATCAAAGCCTAGTGATCAGGTAGGTTCGAAAGAGGACGTGACTCATGCGACATCTGTGACTGGCATAAACGGAAAGAGGACCAGGGACACTGTTGCTAAAGAGGAGCCCCCAGCCAAGAGGAGTAAGGACACTCTTGCTGAAAAGGAGCTCCCTGCCAAGAAGACCAGGGACAGTGTTACTGAAGTGAAACTCCCAGCCAAGAGGACCAGGAATAGTGATGATGCTAGACAGGAGCCCTCTGCCAAGAAGACCAGGGCCAGCGTTACTGAAGTGAAACTCCCAGCCAAGAGGACCAGGAATAGTGATGATGCTGGACAGGAGCCCTCTGCCAAGAGGATCAGGGAGAATCAAACTGAATATGTGCTCCCCTCCAAGAGGACCAGGGACAGTGTTGCTGAAGAGGAGCCCCCAGCCAAGAGGACTAGAGACACTGTTGCTAAAGAGGAGCTCCCAGCCAAGACGGCACAGTGGTATAATGAAGATCCCATTTGGGACGAGGTCCTTCAAAGTATCGGCAGAAGGATGGCATGGAGATATGGTAAAGAATGGGAGGACGAGCCCATTCCATCAACCCCTCTGTTCATTCCATACCGAAAGACAGACCATGAAGATCCTATTCTGTTATCCCCTGTCCTCAGTCCCTCACCAAGGACGTCGTGTGAGGATCCTGGTCTCTCATCCCCTGTCCTCAGTCCCTCACCAAGGACGTCGTGTGAGGATCCTGGTCTCTCATCCCCTGTCCTCAGTCCCTCACTAAGGACGTCGTGTGAGGATCCTGGTCTCTCATCCCCTGTCCTCAGTCCCTCACCAAGGACGTCGTGTGGGGATCCTGGTCTGTCATCCCCTATCCTCAGTCCCTCACCAAGGACGTCGTGTGGGGATCCTGGTCTGTCATCCCCTGTCCTCAGTCCCTCATATAGAATGGCGCGTAAACTTCCTGTTTTGTTATCCCCTATCCACAGTCCCTCACCAAGGACAGCGTGTGAGGATCCTGGTCTGTCATCCCCTGTCCTCAGTCCCTCATATAGAATGGCGCGTAAACTTCCTGTTTTGTTATCCCCTATCCACAGTCCCTCACCAAGGACGTCGTGTGGGGATCCTGGTCTGTCATCCCCCGTCCTCAGTCCCTCGTATAGAATGGCGCGTAAACTTCCTGTTTTGTTATCCCCTATCCACAGTCCCTCACCAAGGACAGCGTGTGAGGATCCTGGTCTGTCATCCCCTGTCCTCAGTCCCTCATATAGAATGGCGCGTAAACTTCCTGTTTTGTTATCCCCTATCCACAGTCCCTCACCAAGGACGTCGTGTGGGGATCCTGGTCTGTCATCCCCCGTCCTCAGTCCCTCGTATAGAATGGCGCGTAAACTTCCTGTTTTGTTATCCCCTATCCACAGTCCCTCACCAAGGACAGCGTGTGAGGATCCTGGTCTGTCATCCCCTGTCCTCAGTCCCTCATATAGAATGGTGCGTAAACTTCCTGTTTTGTTATCCCCTATCCACAGTCCCTTACGAGGGACGATGCAAGAGGATCCTTTTCTTTCATCCCCTGACGTCAGTCCTTCACCATCAACACACCGTGAAAATCCAACTTTGTCATCCCCTGACTTCCGTTTCCGGATGGAGACTGAAAAGGACAAAGAAGAGGAACCAACACCTTCAACATCTGGTGGAACGACAGCAAGAGCGAGTTCCAGACACGTGTGGTTTAGACCTCGCTACGTTTTAAGTGACTCTGATTAGATTGGGATCCGTAAAAACTGAAGACCTATTTGGGAAGTCACATTAGGACATCATCATTTCTCTGTTTTTTGGGTTTTTTTAAAATTAAAGCCAATGGGTTTCTAGCAAGCCCGTGGAAGCCTTACGTAGCGCCTTGCACCGGGGCTGTTCTTTATCCCGCTGCTAGATGTAGCATTTTAGATGGTGAGGATCCTGGCAGGTCTGAGGAAGCCTTAGGTAGCGCCTTGCACCGGAGGTTTCTTCATCTTTGCGATTTCTTCTCAACTCCCCCATGTTTCAGGGTGAAATAGCGGTTCTTCCCCACGCTGTGCTCTCCGATATAGTAAATTGTTCTATCCTGTTCCTCCACTAATCCAGTCTCCAAGTTTTTAATCTTTCAGGTTTTAGCTGCTCATCGCTGGATCCTTTCGTCGTCGTCCATGTGGTTCCTGTCCTTCTGGACCCCTTGTTTTTCACGCTGCTCGTACGTTTTTCCACATTCACATGATACTGCTTGCCTCCTGCTGGTGGTGGGGACCATCAGCTTTACTAAATAAAAGTAGAAATAGAAATTCACTATTAGTAATTTAGAAACTGTTCAACCATGTAGAGTTAAAGTTTACATTAAGTAAGGAATGCTTGCCTGACAACATGTTGTATTAGAAACCAAATTAAAGCATCAGGACAATAAGAAATTAGAAGACAAAGGAGAACATAGACAGAATTTATGATTGAAGGATTTAATTAAAAGTTTTTATTCAGAGAGACACTAGAGAACAGGATCGGAGGAAAGGAAATGGAGAGCATGTGGAGTAAAGTTTTATGTAGATAAACTATTAATCTCATGAAACAAATAGTTTATATGGCTAACAGCATGTTCATGTGTTGCAACACAGCAAAATCACAGAAGATGAATAGACATTAAAAAAATACCAAACTAGTCTCTGGTTCGGGTTCAGACTTCTCAGATCTCTGATTCTCTGGTCGTCCCAGGTTGGATCTCCTCCGCCTGTAATCCTCCACCTTCAGCACCACCAGTCAGGTGGAGGAAGATAAGAGAACCCAGTTGACAAAAAAAGTAAGAAACTTATTTTCATTTTAAATATGGAAGAAATTGAGGTCAAATTTCAAAATTGTTCTTCCTTCTGTCCATGTATATTCTATTTGTTAACCCTGTTGTCTTTTCTCTGGATTTCATTTCTACATCAACTCATGTCACATGACATGAGTTGACCAACAATTAAAGCAGAAGACCAGCTCCGCCTGTAATCCTCCTCCTTCAACACCACCAGTCAGGTGGAGGAAGATAAGAGAACCCAGTTGACTAAAAAAAGTAAGAACATTTATATCTACACAACATGATTAATCATTTCAAATATAGCTGCGGAGAGCTGAACTGAAAGTTAGAAACTGTCTGCTGTCCATGCATATTTTCCTCCTTCACTTTATCTTCTCTCTTTATTTCATTTCTCTGTGAACTCATGTGATGACTGGAGTTGACCAACAATTAAAGCAGAAGACCTGCTCCACCTGCTGATCTACTGGTTGTAACAGCTTGTGGGAAAGGTGAGGACATGATGATGACTTTGATCAGAAAATCTCTTTCAATAATCTGTCATTTAGACAGAGATTAAGGAATGTGTGTCTGATCATGTGATGACTCCCCAGCATCACTGGACCAATCAGGCGAGAGAAGACAGAGAGGACTGAGGACTGAAACGAAAATACTCTGCCTGCCAAAAAAGGTAGACGATCCAGTGGCCCCAGGTTTACACACCATCTGTTGGTACTAAATACATTTTTTACAACCTTAACTTTTCTATAGTTGAGATTATTTTCTTAATTATTCAAGAATTGAAACCTTGGTTTTCCTTCCTGTTAGATCATATAAGCAAATAAAAGAAACAAATTTTAATGTGCAAAAAGTTGATTTACAGTGAGCAACGCTACAACACTTTTATACATACAGTGCAGTAAACAATTCTCATTAAATTCCCCCCCGTTGTGACAGGTTTGAGGCAGACCGACCGCTGGGGAGATGGACCTCAGCTGACACCATTACTCTGGATGTAACAGGTAGGTGAGCAGAAACTGAAGCTGCTGAGACATCTCAGAAAAGTTTCAGCATTTAATAACGTGCGTTGGACTTTGCGTTTCTCAAGTTTGTTCTTCTGTTTCCTTAGCTCGACTCTGCTGTCAAAACATCAATGACTCGAGAAGCGGACAGCGAGATTTCTGGTGCCTGGCTGGAGACGAGATTCTGATTATTCAAGAGCCAAAACAAAATGTCAGAATAAATAGTTAGAAGGCAGATTTGTTTTCTATTTGTTGTTGTTTTTATTATTAATGCTCCACGACACAAAATGTATCACTGCTGTAACTCTTGAGTTTAATAAAATGTTCTTCTTTCAATCTGTTATTTCTGCTGTCATTTTTTTTTTTACCATAATCATTTGTGGAAACATTATATATTAAAGGAACGCCCACATTTTTAATAGAACTTCATGACTGATCAAAGCACAAACTGGAGAACAGGATTAAAAGAAATTTATTTTTTTTAGTAAGTGTTAATTAATTTGTAGTTACATCAATACAAAATTCACATCTTAAGAACTAACACAAGCCAGTCACACTGAAGAAGTATCCTGATGTTGACCTTCGACCCTTAGCTTCAACTGATTCACTGAAAGGTTGGGTAGAAATGTTACCCAGAGAACGCTCTTTTTCCTTCGTGGATTACACATTTTTCAATTTCCCAGAGGAAAATCCATATCTTTGTGCAACAGATTTATTTATTTGTTTTTTGACTCGTTTAGTTTCTAAATTGAAACTTTTATAAGCAGTGACAAGTGGGTTGTTTCAAGGACAAACAACCCACACAAAAAAACGAGTTCTCGTTTTTTTGTGTTTAAATGTTATGTAAGGCAGCACACGCGTGTCACCCAATTACTTTGTGTGGCTCTAATTACATGCAGGTACAACGATGAGATGCTGGTTTTTGTAAGGGTTTTTTTTTGCCACAGCAAGAAGGATGTGAGGCTTCAGGTTCAGTGCAGAATTCAGTTTTATTTGAAAGTACGAGCTTTTGACCAAAACAGCTCTGGATATGAAGACTAAATAGAAACAAAAGGGAAAAAGTTATTTAAAAACCTGGATGTTATTCAGAATTAGATATTTTTTTTAAATTAACATATTTTTCTGTTTTTTTGTTTGTTTGTTTCAAATGTTTTTGCAAAGTATTTTTCTGAAGCTGATTATGTAATTTGGATCAATAAAGTATTTTTGAATTGAATTTTTCTTCCAATCCATGTTTTGTGACAGAGAGAAGTTTTCTCATTTATAGGTCCGAAACTGACATAGTTAAGAATGAAAGCAGAAATATAATGTCACACCAGTCGTGTAAGTTTTAAAAATGTCATTGGGGCGTGCTGTGGTGGCGCAGGGGTTAAGCACAACCCACATATAGAGGCCTTAGTCGTCGACGCGGCTGTCGCAGGTTCGATTCCCTGCCTGGCGACCTTTGCCGCATGTCTTCCCCCTTCTCTCATTACCCTCTTTCCTATCAATTCTCTGTCAAATAAAGGTCACTATAGCCAATAAAATCTTTAAAAAAAGGGGCGTGCTGTGGTGGCGCAGGGGGTTAGCACGCCCCACGCTTGGAGGCTTTAGTCCTCGGCGCGGACTTCGCGGGTTCGACTCCCGGTCCCGACGACCTTTGCTGCATGTCTTCCCCCCTCTCCTCACCCTCCTTCCTGTCTGCCTACTGTAGAAAAAATACGAGCCACTAGCGCAGCAAAAACTCTTTGGAGAAAAAAAAAAAAAATTTAAGTCATTACACTAGTTGGCCAGTAGGTGGCAGCATACGGAGTGATAAACAAGATAACGCGATACTTGTATTATCTGCGTTATTTGTGGTCCAAGTTCTCTCACGCGCCAGTGCGTGCGTTCGTCAATGAATGTCATGGAAACGACGTTAGCGTCCTCAAGCCTATAAATGACGCTGACCTTCTGAGTTCTTTCCCCTTTGCGACGGGACTTTTGAGAGAGACGCCTGAAGGAGCCTTTACAGCCTCGGAAGGTTTGAGCTTGTTGAAAAGTCTGCTGTGCAAAACTTGCTAAAGAAGCACTTGCTGAAATACGCACTTGCTGAAGAAGCCCGTGGATAACAAACCTGCGACAGACGGTTCCTGACCAGAAGAAGAAGAAGAAGGAGGAGGAGGAGGACCAACAGGGTGACCAGCTGGAAGGTTAAAATCATTCTTCTATTATTTTTAATAAACGAAAGCAAATTATTACTAAGATATTAGTGACTTGTTTAGTTTATTTTGTGTTTGTGTGTGTTTTAAAGAAATACTGACTTCTGTAGAAAAAAAAGACAAGTAGCATTCTTTGCTAGCATAGATGTTCTTAACTAATGAGCCTTTTTCTGAACTGAATTTCGCTGGAAATGTCAGGAATGTTAAACTGTGGTGTAGTGAGTCAATAAATATATGTATTTTACTTAATTATAGTCAAATTAGTTAAATTAAATGTCTCGAAAATGATCTTGGTTTTTGACCGTTATTTTTTGAAAAATGCCATGATAAACATTCCGTTTCCATGGATACGATAAATGAAATACGTTAAATATTTAATATTATTTTTGAAAAAACATTCAAAAAAATAGAATTTACTTTCATAATAGCCTATATTTTAATTGTTTAATTTAATTATTTCTTTCAAGAAAGGGACATGTTGATCTGATTTGTATTAGTAATTTTTTTGCATAGCCAGGATACATGAATTGATTTGAAAAAACAACAATGGTGATATTTAATCTAAGAGTATCAGGTTTGCTGACTTTGGTGTCCAATTCTTTGAAATTTTGATGACTTCTTTGAAATATATAGCTTTAATAGGTCTCTTGCATTTGTGGGGTGAAACAAATTTGTGAGTTAATTTAAATAGTTTTGTGACTTATGTGTTAGCTTATTGACATTTGTGGATAAATGTCTGGGATATTAACACTGGTGTTTGAGAAAACTGTTGTGCTTGTTTGGGGAAAAAAAACAAACGGTAAGATTTCTGTCCAATTTTTTGAAAAATGCCCGGACAAACACACGTGGTTTCCATGGTAATCACATCAGACTAGCGGCTTATTAGGACACTCGAAGACGCTTTACATAAAATTTCCATTCATGCACACGTTCACACACTGAAGATAATAAGCTAATGGATTGTACCCACCGATGTTATGTCATGCCAACAATAAACTCCAGCTAAAGGTGGGAGAAGTGTCTTGCTCAAGGACACAACGACAGAGGCGGACCATTGCAGGGCAAACTCCTACCACTGTCGCCCCAGTAATAAGCATTATAAGTGTGTGTGTGTGTGTTTGATTTTAACAAACAAAATTATGATTTCTTTGTAAAAAATCAGTTTTGATGACTTTGGTGTCCAATTTTTGGTAAACTGGATGGTTCTTTTTCATTTTTTTAAAAAAAAGCCCAGAAAAACATATTTAGTTTCCATGGATACATTGGTGACATTATTTAAAATGACTTCAATAAAAAATTAAGAAACACTTTTCAAACGTGTGCCTCCTACTATCTAATGATAGACTTTAATATATGCGTTTAGTTTTATTACATGGTGAACTAAATTTAAAAGAAAAAAAACATTATTTGAGTTGGTTAAAGTCAGCTTTGATGTTCATTTTTGGAAACTACAACTCTGTCTAGGAAAATATAATTAGCATTTTTGGGGTGCAACGTATTTGTGAGTTAATTGAATTTGTTTTGTGATTTATATGCTGGTTATTTGAAATTCTGGAAAATGTCAGTAATGCTGACTGGAGTTGTTTTGGTTTGAAAGAAGGTTTGGAACCAGCTTTTTGAAAAATGTTTGTCGTCTCCATGGATACATTGATTAAACAATAACACACAACTTTATTCTTAGAAAAAGTCTTTAAAGAACAATCAATGTGTGCCTGTTGATTTCACAAAGTAACTAAATTATTTAGTTTATTGTAATTACTTAAGACCAGGAAAACCAGTGTTTTGCTCCATTGCATTTTAGTGACGTATCATTTTCAGAAGTTAGTTGAATGTTAACAGTGAATGTTAAAATTCATTAGAAACACATTGATCTCGGTTTCAGTGAATCCAGTTGTGATTACTTCGTTACTTAACATTTTTGGTGAGAATGTGGGGGTTTAACACTGCTTATGTGGTTTAAAAAGTTACTTCTGGTTTTAGAAGATCGGTTTTGATTTATTCAGATCTTTGGAATAAGAAGTCAGTGCCTGGACCAGGTTTCAGAAAATGCCTCAAAAACACATTTGGTCTCCTTGGATACGTTGCTTGAAATAAAACCTTAATGCTTGAATATTAGAAAAGTTTTTAGATATATATTTCTCCTGAACTATTTCTAAGTAGTTTAGGTTTAAACTTATTATTGTTTAGTTTTATTTTTCTAAGAAAGAGGAGTTTTGAATAATTAGTTGTTTATGAAATGCTGTGTTGGTCATTTGCATATTTGGAGCTGTAATATATTTTCACGCTGATTACGTTTTCAGAAAGAGTCGGCAATATTAATAGTGGTGTGGTGATTGGAAAACATTTTATTGTAGTTTGAGAGGATTACTTTTAGAGAATCCATTTTGTTGATGTTTTTGTCTCCATGGAGATGGTAATATTGAAAGAAGCATTTGGAGAAATATAATTGTGTGAACATTCATCTGAGTTTCTTGCTGGGTTGTGTGCAGCCATGATCTTCAGACTGATGTAATGAATTTCATAACACTACCTTCAACCATAACTGACCCATTTGGAGTAATATTAACATGTGATAATAAGACTTTGAGGCATCATGCACACATAAGGGATGCAGATTATTATTTTAATTATTTTATCTCCAGACAAAATATAATGGCCATTTTAACACTGGATATGGATTTCTAAAAAAATAAGCAATATTATTTTTGTAGGAGGGAACCCCTGGAAACGGAGGAAGGGCTACTTATGTCGGCCTGTTTATTTAGATCCCCAATCTTTAAACTTAATTAATTTTACAGGTGTACATTTCTGCTGTTGGCTATATGTGGGAGTATGAAGGTAGTACTGATGGGGTGTCAGACTAGCTGTCTTTGTGATTGTGAAAAATTGTGGAGCTCAAAGGAATTTAGTTTGATTTACTACAATTAACATTTTGGTAATTTACAAATGCTATTAGAAACATATATTTTTAAACTTTGATACTTTTAAATATTAAAATTGTGTAAGCAGTGATTTAAGTGTAATAATTATGAATGGATAACATATCTTATCCCTGGCTATTGTTAAGAATGATAAATTGTACCTGAGCATCAAAGATTTGTGAGGATGGGTTGTTATATAAGGGTAAACTGAGTAACTTGTTGCAGTTTTATTTTATTCACACTAATGGAATAATATTAGATTACAGGTGTTTCATTAGCTATTAAGACATCCTAAACACACTTTATAGCTCTTTAATTTATGTTTCCAAATGTTTAAGAGTTTATGGTTAGGGGTGAATTACCAATAAGTCTAAATTTGATTTGTTGTCTCTAATGACTGATTGGTACCAAGGTGAAGCTGCAAGTTCGTTTGTCTGAGTGACGATGGTCCATACATGTTTGATCATTGAGTTTTAGAGTTTATTGTTGTGGTTTTTATGTAAAATTGTATTTTTTGCTGTTGTTTGTGACTAACGATAAACTATATTTGTTTTATCTCTTAATTCCCGTCCTTATTGTATAATCATACACAATGGCATAGCAATAATATTGTTCATTAAATATATTCAAGAAAAACAAACACATTCACAAACCTGGGTTATTGTATTGTTGGTATTTCAGTGTTGTCTCTAAACATTGCTTTGGACTTTTGTGAAGGTCTGGATACTGAATTGTAGCTTTTTTTGCTTTGTTTCTTTCCTTCACAGCCCATACCATGGCGCTTCCAGCAGATGGATCCCCAATGTTGGAGGGACATCCAGATAATGGTAAGGATCACGGTAAGTTGTGGTCAAATGAAGCCGAGGAAGACGAGGTAGGTAATGCCGGTACTGCCGGCTCTAGTTGTAGTTCTTCTACTAGCTCTAGTGGTAACTCTTCTACCAGCTCAAGTGACGACGAGGCTGATAACGAAGACCAGGATGACTTTAAGTCCCGACTTTGTTTTGTCAAGGTCATTGTAGGAAAGCTTCAACAGTCATTGAAACATCACAATTCGACGGTTGTTCAGCGGGGCGCCGCTAAGAGTAGTTCAACAGTGGACCGTGCCAGTGCTGCGTCACAGCTGCTTGAGATTCTTCCCCAAAATTTCAAATACAAACAAGACATTGGGGTAGCTCAGAAGCCTCAAGAAGACAAGGCTCCCTGTACTTCACTTGAATTCGCATCTGGACTTGACAAACAGGAAGAGCCCATTTTGTGTCCAGAGAACCCCAGACCTATCGGTACCTCGCAACATCATCAGGTAGGTTTGGAAGAGGACGGGGCTTCTTTGACTTCCGGCCGCGCCAGGAGCACTACACAGAAGGTGGATTCTGCGAAGGAACACGACCCACCATCAAAGCTTAGTTTTGGTACAGTGCTTCCTTCCAGCTTTAAAT
Organism: Xiphophorus hellerii; assembly: GCF_003331165.1. Classification (NCBI taxonomy): domain Eukaryota; kingdom Metazoa; phylum Chordata; class Actinopteri; order Cyprinodontiformes; family Poeciliidae; genus Xiphophorus; species Xiphophorus hellerii. Next base: position 19,175,534 of record NC_045681.1, read on the forward strand.
TCACATGTGGACTTGACAAACCAGAAGAGCCCATTTTGTGTCCAGAGGACTCCACTCCTATCAGTGCCTCGCCACAACCTCTGGCAGGTTGGAGAAATTTAGTGGCTTCTTGTACTTCCGGCCGTGCCAAGAGAACGGCAAAGAAGTTGGATGATGTGAAGGAGGATGACCCACCATCAAAGCCTAGTTTTGGTACAGCGCTTCCTTCCAGCTTTGAAGTCACATCTGAACTTGACAAACCAGAAGAGCCCATTTTGCATCCAGAGGACTCCAGTTCTGTCAGTGCCCCGCCACAACCTCTGGCAGGTTGGAGAAATTTAGTGACTTTTTGCCGCGCCATTAGAATTCCAAAGAAGGTGAATGATGCGAAGGAGGATGACACACCATCAAAGCCTAGTGATCAGGTAGGTTCGAAAGAGGACGTGACTCATGCGACATCTGTGACTGGCATAAACGGAAAGAGGACCAGGGACACTGTTGCTAAAGAGGAGCCCCCAGCCAAGAGGAGTAAGGACACTCTTGCTGAAAAGGAGCTCCCTGCCAAGAAGACCAGGGACAGTGTTACTGAAGTGAAACTCCCAGCCAAGAGGACCAGGAATAGTGATGATGCTAGACAGGAGCCCTCTGCCAAGAAGACCAGGGCCAGCGTTACTGAAGTGAAACTCCCAGCCAAGAGGACCAGGAATAGTGATGATGCTGGACAGGAGCCCTCTGCCAAGAGGATCAGGGAGAATCAAACTGAATATGTGCTCCCCTCCAAGAGGACCAGGGACAGTGTTGCTGAAGAGGAGCCCCCAGCCAAGAGGACTAGAGACACTGTTGCTAAAGAGGAGCTCCCAGCCAAGACGGCACAGTGGTATAATGAAGATCCCATTTGGGACGAGGTCCTTCAAAGTATCGGCAGAAGGATGGCATGGAGATATGGTAAAGAATGGGAGGACGAGCCCATTCCGTCAACCCCTCTGTTCATTCCATACCGAAAGACAGACCATGAAGATCCTATTCTGTTATCCCCTGTCCTCAGTCCCTCACCAAGGACGTCGTGTGAGGATCCTGGTCTCTCATCCCCTGTCCTCAGTCCCTCACCAAGGACGTCGTGTGAGGATCCTGGTCTCTCATCCCCTGTCCTCAGTCCCTCACCAAGGACGTCGTGTGAGGATCCTGGTCTCTCATCCCCTGTCCTCAGTCCCTCACCAAGGACGTCGTGTGGGGATCCTGGTCTGTCATCCCCTATCCTCAGTCCCTCACCAAGGACGTCGTGTGGGGATCCTGGTCTGTCATCCCCTGTCCTCAGTCCCTCATATAGAATGGCGCGTAAACTTCCTGTTTTGTTATCCCCTATCCACAGTCCCTCACCAAGGACAGCGTGTGAGGATCCTGGTCTGTCATCCCCTGTCCTCAGTCCCTCATATAGAATGGCGCGTAAACTTCCTGTTTTGTTATCCCCTATCCACAGTCCCTCACCAAGGACGTCGTGTGGGGATCCTGGTCTGTCATCCCCCGTCCTCAGTCCCTCGTATAGAATGGCGCGTAAACTTCCTGTTTTGTTATCCCCTATCCACAGTCCCTCACCAAGGACAGCGTGTGAGGATCCTGGTCTGTCATCCCCTGTCCTCAGTCCCTCATATAGAATGGCGCGTAAACTTCCTGTTTTGTTATCCCCTATCCACAGTCCCTCACCAAGGACGTCGTGTGGGGATCCTGGTCTGTCATCCCCCGTCCTCAGTCCCTCGTATAGAATGGCGCGTAAACTTCCTGTTTTGTTATCCCCTATCCACAGTCCCTCACCAAGGACAGCGTGTGAGGATCCTGGTCTGTCATCCCCTGTCCTCAGTCCCTCATATAGAATGGTGCGTAAACTTCCTGTTTTGTTATCCCCTATCCACAGTCCCTTACGAGGGACGATGCAAGAGGATCCTTTTCTTTCATCCCCTGACGTCAGTCCTTCACCATCAACACACCGTGAAAATCCAACTTTGTCATCCCCTGACTTCCGTTTCCGGATGGAGACTGAAAAGGACAAAGAAGAGGAACCAACACCTTCAACATCTGGTGGAACGACAGCAAGAGCGAGTTCCAGACACGTGTGGTTTAGACCTCGCTACGTTTTAAGTGACTCTGATTAGATTGGGATCCGTAAAAACTGAAGACCTATTTGGGAAGTCACATTAGGACATCATCATTTCTCTGTTTTTTGGGGTTTTTTTAAAATTAAAGCCAATGGGTTTCTAGCAAGCCCGTGGAAGCCTTACGTAGCGCCTTGCACCGGGGCTGTTCTTTATCCCGCTGCTAGATGTAGCATTTTAGATGGTGAGGATCCTGGCAGGTCTGAGGAAGCCTTAGGTAGCGCCTTGCACCGGAGGTTTCTTCATCTTTGCGATTTCTTCTCAACTCCCCCATGTTTCAGGGTGAAATAGCGGTTCTTCCCCACGCTGTGCTCTCCGATATAGTAAATTGTTCTATCCTGTTCCTCCACTAATCCAGTCTCCAAGTTTTTAATCTTTCAGGTTTTAGCTGCTCATCGCTGGATCCTTTCGTCGTCGTCCATGTGGTTCCTGTCCTTCTGGACCCCTTGTTTTTCACGCTGCTCGTACGTTTTTCCACATTCACATGATACTGCTTGCCTCCTGCTGGTGGTGGGGACCATCAGCTTTACTAAATAAAAGTAGAAATAGAAATTCACTATTAGTAATTTAGAAACTGTTCAACCATGTAGAGTTAAAGTTTACATTAAGTAAGGAATGCTTGCCTGACAACATGTTGTATTAGAAACCAAATTAAAGCATCAGGACAATAAGAAATTAGAAGACAAAGGAGAACATAGACAGAATTTATGATTGAAGGATTTAATTAAAAGTTTTTATTCAGAGAGACACTAGAGAACAGGATCGGAGGAAAGGAAATGGAGAGCATGTGGAGTAAAGTTTTATGTAGATAAACTATTAATCTCATGAAACAAATAGTTTATATGGCTAACAGCATGTTCATGTGTTGCAACACAGCAAAATCACAGAAGATGAATAGACATTAAAAAAATACCAAACTAGTCTCTGGTTCGGGTTCAGACTTCTCAGATCTCTGATTCTCTGGTCGTCCCAGGTTGGATCTCCTCCGCCTGTAATCCTCCACCTTCAGCACCACCAGTCAGGTGGAGGAAGATAAGAGAACCCAGTTGACAAAAAAAGTAAGAAACTTATTTTCATTTTAAATATGGAAGAAATTGAGGTCAAATTTCAAAATTGTTCTTCCTTCTGTCCATGTATATTCTATTTGTTAACCCTGTTGTCTTTTCTCTGGATTTCATTTCTACATCAACTCATGTCACATGACATGAGTTGACCAACAATTAAAGCAGAAGACCAGCTCCGCCTGTAATCCTCCTCCTTCAACACCACCAGTCAGGTGGAGGAAGATAAGAGAACCCAGTTGACTAAAAAAAGTAAGAACATTTATATCTACACAACATGATTAATCATTTCAAATATAGCTGCGGAGAGCTGAACTGAAAGTTAGAAACTGTCTGCTGTCCATGCATATTTTCCTCCTTCACTTTATCTTCTCTCTTTATTTCATTTCTCTGTGAACTCATGTGATGACTGGAGTTGACCAACAATTAAAGCAGAAGACCTGCTCCACCTGCTGATCTACTGGTTGTAACAGCTTGTGGGAAAGGTGAGGACATGATGATGACTTTGATCAGAAAATCTCTTTCAATAATCTGTCATTTAGACAGAGATTAAGGAATGTGTGTCTGATCATGTGATGACTTCCCCAGCATCACTGGACCAATCAGGCGAGAGAAGACAGAGAGGACTGAGGACTGAAACGAAAATACTCTGCCTGCCAAAAAAGGTAGACGATCCAGTGGCCCCAGGTTTACACACCATCTGTTGGTACTAAATACATTTTTTACAACCTTAACTTTTCTATAGTTGAGATTATTTTCTTAATTATTCAAGAATTGAAACCTTGGTTTTCCTTCCTGTTAGATCATATAAGCAAATAAAAGAAACAAATTTTAATGTGCAAAAAGTTGATTTACAGTGAGCAACGCTACAACACTTTTATACATACAGTGCAGTAAACAATTCTCATTAAATTCCCCCCCGTTGTGACAGGTTTGAGGCAGACCGACCGCTGGGGAGATGGACCTCAGCTGACACCATTACTCTGGATGTAACAGGTAGGTGAGCAGAAACTGAAGCTGCTGAGACATCTCAGAAAAGTTTCAGCATTTAATAACGTGCGTTGGACTTTGCGTTTCTCAAGTTTGTTCTTCTGTTTCCTTAGCTCGACTCTGCTGTCAAAACATCAATGACTCGAGAAGCGGACAGCGAGATTTCTGGTGCCTGGCTGGAGACGAGATTCTGATTATTCAAGAGCCAAAACAAAATGTCAGAATAAATAGTTAGAAGGCAGATTTGTTTTCTATTTGTTGTTGTTTTTATTATTAATGCTCCACGACACAAAATGTATCACTGCTGTAACTCTTGAGTTTAATAAAATGTTCTTCTTTCAATCTGTTATTTCTGCTGTCATTTTTTTTTTTACCATAATCATTTGTGGAAACATTATATATTAAAGGAACGCCCACATTTTTAATAGAACTTCATGACTGATCAAAGCACAAACTGGAGAACAGGATTAAAAGAAATTTATTTTTTTTAGTAAGTGTTAATTAATTTGTAGTTACATCAATACAAAATTCACATCTTAAGAACTAACACAAGCCAGTCACACTGAAGAAGTATCCTGATGTTGACCTTCGACCCTTAGCTTCAACTGATTCACTGAAAGGTTGGGTAGAAATGTTACCCAGAGAACGCTCTTTTTCCTTCGTGGATTACACATTTTTCAATTTCCCAGAGGAAAATCCATATCTTTGTGCAACAGATTTATTTATTTGTTTTTTGACTCGTTTAGTTTCTAAATTGAAACTTTTATAAGCAGTGACAAGTGGGTTGTTTCAAGGACAAACAACCCACACAAAAAAACGAGTTCTCGTTTTTTTGTGTTTAAATGTTATGTAAGGCAGCACACGCGTGTCACCCAATTACTTTGTGTGGCTCTAATTACATGCAGGTACAACGATGAGATGCTGGTTTTTGTAAGGGTTTTTTTTTGCCACAGCAAGAAGGATGTGAGGCTTCAGGTTCAGTGCAGAATTCAGTTTTATTTGAAAGTACGAGCTTTTGACCAAAACAGCTCTGGATATGAAGACTAAATAGAAACAAAAGGGAAAAAGTTATTTAAAAACCTGGATGTTATTCAGAATTAGATATTTTTTTTAAATTAACATATTTTTCTGTTTTTTTGTTTGTTTGTTTCAAATGTTTTTGCAAAGTATTTTTCTGAAGCTGATTATGTAATTTGGATCAATAAAGTATTTTTGAATTGAATTTTTCTTCCAATCCATGTTTTGTGACAGAGAGAAGTTTTCTCATTTATAGGTCCGAAACTGACATAGTTAAGAATGAAAGCAGAAATATAATGTCACACCAGTCGTGTAAGTTTTAAAAATGTCATTGGGGCGTGCTGTGGTGGCGCAGGGGTTAAGCACAACCCACATATAGAGGCCTTAGTCGTCGACGCGGCTGTCGCAGGTTCGATTCCCTGCCTGGCGACCTTTGCCGCATGTCTTCCCCCTTCTCTCATTACCCTCTTTCCTATCAATTCTCTGTCAAATAAAGGTCACTATAGCCAATAAAATCTTTAAAAAAAGGGGCGTGCTGTGGTGGCGCAGGGGGTTAGCACGCCCCACGCTTGGAGGCTTTAGTCCTCGGCGCGGACTTCGCGGGTTCGACTCCCGGTCCCGACGACCTTTGCTGCATGTCTTCCCCCCTCTCCTCACCCTCCTTCCTGTCTGCCTACTGTAGAAAAAATACGAGCCACTAGCGCAGCAAAAACTCTTTGGAGAAAAAAAAAAAAAAATTTAAGTCATTACACTAGTTGGCCAGTAGGTGGCAGCATACGGAGTGATAAACAAGATAACGCGATACTTGTATTATCTGCGTTATTTGTGGTCCAAGTTCTCTCACGCGCCAGTGCGTGCGTTCGTCAATGAATGTCATGGAAACGACGTTAGCGTCCTCAAGCCTATAAATGACGCTGACCTTCTGAGTTCTTTCCCCTTTGCGACGGGACTTTTGAGAGAGACGCCTGAAGGAGCCTTTACAGCCTCGGAAGGTTTGAGCTTGTTGAAAAGTCTGCTGTGCAAAACTTGCTAAAGAAGCACTTGCTGAAATACGCACTTGCTGAAGAAGCCCGTGGATAACAAACCTGCGACAGACGGTTCCTGACCAGAAGAAGAAGAAGAAGGAGGAGGAGGAGGACCAACAGGGTGACCAGCTGGAAGGTTAAAATCATTCTTCTATTATTTTTAATAAACGAAAGCAAATTATTACTAAGATATTAGTGACTTGTTTAGTTTATTTTGTGTTTGTGTGTGTTTTAAAGAAATACTGACTTCTGTAGAAAAAAAAGACAAGTAGCATTCTTTGCTAGCATAGATGTTCTTAACTAATGAGCCTTTTTCTGAACTGAATTTCGCTGGAAATGTCAGGAATGTTAAACTGTGGTGTAGTGAGTTAATAAATATATGTATTTTACTTAATTATAGTCAAATTAGTTAAATTAAATGTCTCGAAAATGATCTTGGTTTTTGACCGTTATTTTTTGAAAAATGCCATGATAAACATTCCGTTTCCATGGATACGATAAATGAAATACGTTAAATATTTAATATTATTTTTGAAAAAACATTCAAAAAAATAGAATTTACTTTCATAATAGCCTATATTTTAATTGTTTAATTTAATTATTTCTTTCAAGAAAGGGACATGTTGATCTGATTTGTATTGTAATTTTTTTGCATAGCCAGGAAACATGAATTGATTTGAAAAAACAACAATGGTGATATTTAATCTAAGAGTATCAGGTTTGCTGACTTTGGTGTCCAATTCTTTGAAATTTTGATGACTTCTTTGAAATATATAGCTTTAATAGGTCTCTTGCATTTGTGGGGTGAAACAAATTTGTGAGTTAATTTAAATAGTTTTGTGACTTATGTGTTAGCTTATTGACATTTGTGGATAAATGTCTGGGATATTAACACTGGTGTTTGAGAAAACTGTTGTGCTTGTTTGGGGAAAAAAAACAAACGGTAAGATTTCTGTCCAATTTTTTGAAAAATGCCCGGACAAACACACGTGGTTTCCATGGTAATCACATCAGACTAGCGGCTTATTAGGACACTCGAAGACGCTTTACATAAAATTTCCATTCATGCACACGTTCACACACTGAAGATAATAAGCTAATGGATTGTACCCACCGATGTTATGTCATGCCAACAATAAACTCCAGCTAAAGGTGGGAGAAGTGTCTTGCTCAAGGACACAACGACAGAGGCGGACCATTGCAGGGCAAACTCCTACCACTGTCGCCCCAGTAATAAGCATTATAAGTGTGTGTGTGTGTGTGTGTTTGATTTTAACAAACAAAATTATGATTTCTTTGTAAAAAATCAGTTTTGATGACTTTGGTGTCCAATTTTTGGTAAACTGGATGGTTCTTTTTCATTTTTTTAAAAAAAGCCCAGAAAAACATATTTAGTTTCCATGGATACATTGGTGACATTATTTAAAATGACTTCAATAAAAAATTAAGAAACACTTTTCAAACGTGTGCCTCCTACTATCTAATGATAGACTTTAATATATGCGTTTAGTTTTATTACATGGTGAACTAAATTTAAAAGAAAAAAAACATTATTTGAGTTGGTTAAAGTCAGCTTTGATGTTCATTTTTGGAAACTACAACTCTGTCTAGGAAAATATAATTAGCATTTTTGGGGTGCAACGTATTTGTGAGTTAATTGAATTTGTTTTGTGATTTATATGCTGGTTATTTGAAATTCTGGAAGATGTCAGTAATGCTGACTGGAGTTGTTTTGGTTTGAAAGAAGGTTTGGAACCAGCTTTTTGAAAAATGTTTGTCGTCTCCATGGATACATTGATTAAACAATAACACACAACTTTATTCTTAGAAAAAGTCTTTAAAGAACAATCAATGTGTGCCTGTTGATTTCACAAAGTAACTAAATTATTTAGTTTATTGTAATTACTTAAGACCAGGAAAACCAGTGTTTTGCTCCATTGCATTTTAGTGACGTATCATTTTCAGAAGTTAGTTGAATGTTAACAGTGAATGTTAAAATTCATTAGAAACACATTGATCTCGGTTTCAGTGAATCCAGTTGTGATTACTTCGTTACTTAACATTTTTGGTGAGAATGTGGGGGTTTAACACTGCTTATCTGGTTTAAAAAGTTACTTCTGGTTTTAGAAGATCGGTTTTGATTTATTCAGATCTTTGGAATAAGAAGTCAGTGCCTGGACCAGGTTTCAGAAAATGCCTCAAAAACACATTTGGTCTCCTTGGATACGTTGCTTGAAATAAAACCTTAATGCTTGAATATTAGAAAAGTTTTTAGATATATATTTCTCCTGAACTATTTCTAAGTAGTTTAGGTTTAAACTTATTATTGTTTAGTTTTATTTTTCTAAGAAAGAGGAGTTTTGAATAATTAGTTGTTTATGAAATGCTGTGTTGGTCATTTGCATATTTGGAGCTGTAATATATTTTCACGCTGATTACGTTTTCAGAAAGAGTCGGCAATATTAATAGTGGTGTGGTGATTGGAAAACATTTTATTGTAGTTTGAGAGGATTACTTTTAGAGAATCCATTTTGTTGATGTTTTTGTCTCCATGGAGATGGTAATATTGAAAGAAGCATTTGGAGAAATATAATTGTGTGAACATTCATCTGAGTTTCTTGCTGGGTTGTGTGCAGCCATGATCTTCAGACTGATGTAATGAATTTCATAACACTACCTTCAACCATAACTGACCCATTTGGAGTAATATTAACATGTGATAATAAGACTTTGAGGCATCATGCACACATAAGGGATGCAGATTATTATTTTAATTATTTTATCTCCAGACAAAATATAATGGCCATTTTAACACTGGATATGGATTTCTAAAAAAATAAGCAATATTATTTTTGTAGGAGGGAACCCCTGGAAACGGAGGAAGGGCTACTTATGTCGGCCTGTTTATTTAGATCCCCAATCTTTAAACTTAATTAATTTTACAGGTGTACATTTCTGCTGTTGGCTATATGTGGGAGTATGAAGGTAGTACTGATGGGGTGTCAGACTAGCTGTCTTTGTGATTGTGAAAAATTGTGGAGCTCAAAGGAATTTAGTTTGATTTACTACAATTAACATTTTGGTAATTTACAAATGCTATTAGAAACATATATTTTTAAACTTTGATACTTTTAAATATTAAAATTGTGTAAGCAGTGATTTAAGTGTAATAATTATGAATGGATAACATATCTTATCCCTGGCTATTGTTAAGAATGATAAATTGTACCTGAGCATCAAAGATTTGTGAGGATGGGTTGTTATATAAGGGTAAACTGAGTAACTTGTTGCAGTTTTATTTTATTCACACTAATGGAATAATATTAGATTACAGGTGTTTCATTAGCTATTAAGACATCCTAAACACACTTTATAGCTCTTTAATTTATGTTTCCAAATGTTTAAGAGTTTATGGTTAGGGGTGAATTACCAATAAGTCTAAATTTGATTTGTTGTCTCTAATGACTGATTGGTACCAAGGTGAAGCTGCAAGTTCGTTTGTCTGAGTGACGATGGTCCATACATGTTTGATCATTGAGTTTTAGAGTTTATTGTTGTGGTTTTTATGTAAAATTGTATTTTTTGCTGTTGTTTGTGACTAACGATAAACTATATTTGTTTTATCTCTTAATTCCCGTCCTTATTGTATAATCATACACAATGGCATAGCAATAATATTGTTCATTAAATATATTCAAGAAAAACAAACACATTCACAAACCTGGGTTATTGTATTGTTGGTATTTCAGTGTTGTCTCTAAACATTGCTTTGGACTTTTGTGAAGGTCTGGATACTGAATTGTAGCTTTTTTTGCTTTGTTTCTTTCCTTCACAGCCCATACCATGGCGCTTCCAGCAGATGGATCCCCAATGTTGGAGGGACATCCAGATAATGGTAAGGATCACGGTAAGTTGTGGTCAAATGAAGCCGAGGAAGACGAGGTAGGTAATGCCGGTACTGCCGGCTCTAGTTGTAGTTCTTCTACTAGCTCTAGTGGTAACTCTTCTACCAGCTCAAGTGACGACGAGGCTGATAACGAAGACCAGGATGACTTTAAGTCCCGACTTTGTTTTGTCAAGGTCATTGTAGGAAAGCTTCAACAGTCATTGAAACATCACAATTCGACGGTTGTTCAGCGGGGCGCCGCTAAGAGTAGTTCAACAGTGGACCGTGCCAGTGCTGCGTCACAGCTGCTTGAGATTCTTCCCCAAAATTTCAAATACAAACAAGACATCGGGGTAGCTCAGAAGCCTCAAGAAGACAAGGCTCCCTGTACTTCACTTGAATTCGCATCTGGACTTGACAAACAGGAAGAGCCCATTTTGCGTCCAGAGAACCCCAGACCTATCGGTACCTCGCAACATCATCAGGTAGGTTTGGAAGAGGACGGGGCTTCTTTGACTTCCGGCCGCGCCAGGAGCACTACACAGAAGGTGGATTCTGCGACGGAACACGACCCACCATCAAAGCTTAGTTTTGGTACAGTGCTTCCTTCCAGCTTTAAATTCACATGTGGACTTGACAAACCAGAAGAGCCCATTTTGTGTCCAGAGGACTCCACTCCTATCAGTGCCTCGCCACAACCTCTGGCAGGTTGGAGAAATTTAGTGGCTTCTTGTACTTCCGGCCGTGCCAAGAGAACGGCAAAGAAGTTGGATGATGTGAAGGAGGATGACCCACCATCAAAGCCTAGTTTTGGTACAGCGCTTCCTTCCAGCTTTGAAGTCACATCTGAACTTGACAAACCAGAAGAGCCCATTTTGCATCCAGAGGACTCCAGTTCTGTCAGTGCCCCGCCACAACCTCTGGCAGGTTGGAGAAATTTAGTGACTTTTTGCCGCGCCATTAGAATTCCAAAGAAGGTGAATGATGCGAAGGAGGATGACACACCATCAAAGCCTAGTGATCAGGTAGGTTCGAAAGAGGACGTGACTCATGCGACATCTGTGACTGGCATAAACGGAAAGAGGACCAGGGACACTGTTGCTAAAGAGGAGCCCCCAGCCAAGAGGAGTAAGGACACTCTTGCTGAAAAGGAGCTCCCTGCCAAGAAGACCAGGGACAGTGTTACTGAAGTGAAACTCCCAGCCAAGAGGACCAGGAATAGTGATGATGCTAGACAGGAGCCCTCTGCCAAGAAGACCAGGGCCAGCGTTACTGAAGTGAAACTCCCAGCCAAGAGGACCAGGAATAGTGATGATGCTGGACAGGAGCCCTCTGCCAAGAGGATCAGGGAGAATCAAACTGAATATGTGCTCCCCTCCAAGAGGACCAGGGACAGTGTTGCTGAAGAGGAGCCCCCAGCCAAGAGGACTAGAGACACTGTTGCTAAAGAGGAGCTCCCAGCCAAGACGGCACAGTGGTATAATGAAGATCCCATTTGGGACGAGGTCCTTCAAAGTATCGGCAGAAGGATGGCATGGAGATATGGTAAAGAATGGGAGGACGAGCCCATTCCGTCAACCCCTCTGTTCATTCCATACCGAAAGACAGACCATGAAGATCCTATTCTGTTATCCCCTGTCCTCAGTCCCTCACCAGGACAGTCGTGTGAGGATCCTGGTCTCTCATCCCCTGTCCTCAGTCCCTCACCAAGGACGTCGTGTGAGATCCTGGTCTCTCATCCCCTGTCCTCAGTCCCTCACCAAGGACGTCGTGTGAGGATCCTGGTCTCTCATCCCCTGTCCTCAGTCCCTCACCAAGGACGTCGTGTGGGGATCCTGGTCTGTCATCCCCTGTCCTCAGTCCCTCATATAGAATGGCGCGTAAACTTCCTGTTTTGTTATCCCCTATCCACAGTCCCTCACCAAGGACAGCGTGGGGATCCTGGTCTGTCATCCCCTGTCCTCAGTCCCTCATATAGAATGGCGCGTAAACTTCCTGTTTTGTTATCCCCTATCCCAGTCCCTCACCAAGACGTCGTGTGGGGATCCTGGTCTGTCATCCCCTGTCCTCAGTCCCTCATATAGAATGGCGCGTAAACTTCCTGTTTTGTTATCCCCTATCCACAGTCCCTCACCAAGGACAGCGTGTGAGGATCCTGGTCTGTCATCCCCTGTCCTCAGTCCCTCATATAGAATGGCGCGTAAACTTCCTGTTTTGTTATCCCCTATCCACAGTCCCTCACCAAGGACGTCGTGTGGGGATCCTGGTCTGTCATCCCCCGTCCTCAGTCCCTCGTATAGAATGGCGCAGTAAACTTCCTGTTTTGTTATCCCCTATCCACAGTCCCTCACCAAGGACAGCGTGTGAGGATCCTGGTCTGTCATCCCCTGTCCTCAGTCCCTCATATAGAATGGTGCGTAAACTTCCTGTTTTGTTATCCCCTATCCACAGTCCCTTACGAGGGACGATGCAAGAGGATCCTTTTCTTTCATCCCCTGACGTCAGTCCTTCACCATCAACACACCGTGAAAATCCAACTTTGTCATCCCCTGACTTCCGTTTCCGGATGGAGACTGAAAAGGACAAAGAAGAGGAACCAACACCTTCAACATCTGGTGGAACGACAGCAAGAGCGAGTTCCAGACACGTGTGGTTTAGACCTCGCTACGTTTTAAGTGACTCTGATTAGATTGGGATCCGTAAAAACTGAAGACCTATTTGGGAAGTCACATTAGGACATCATCATTTCTCTGTTTTTTGGGGTTTTTTAAAATTAAAGCCAATGGGTTTCTAGCAAGCCCGTGGAAGCCTTACGTAGCGCCTTGCACCGGGGCTGTTCTTTATCCCGCTGCTAGATGTAGCATTTTAGATGGTGAGGATCCTGGCAGGTCTGAGGAAGCCTTAGGTAGCGCCTTGCACCGGAGGTTTCTTCATCTTTGCGATTTCTTCTCAACTCCCCCATGTTTCAGGGTGAAATAGCGGTTCTTCCCCACGCTGTGCTCTCCGATATAGTAAATTGTTCTATCCTGTTCCTCCACTAATCCAGTCTCCAAGTTTTTAATCTTTCAGGTTTTAGCTGCTCATCGCTGGATCCTTTCGTCGTCGTCCATGTGGTTCCTGTCCTTCTGGACCCCTTGTTTTTCACGCTGCTCGTACGTTTTTCCACATTCACATGATACTGCTTGCCTCCTGCTGGTGGTGGGGACCATCAGCTTTACTAAATAAAAGTAGAAATAGAAATTCACTATTAGTAATTTAGAAACTGTTCAACCATGTAGAGTTAAAGTTTACATTAAGTAAGGAATGCTTGCCTGACAACATGTTGTATTAGAAACCAAATTAAAGCATCAGGACAATAAGAAATTAGAAGACAAAGGAGAACATAGACAGAATTTATGATTGAAGGATTTAATTAAAAGTTTTTATTCAGAGAGACACTAGAGAACAGGATCGGAGGAAAGGAAATGGAGAGCATGTGGAGTAAAGTTTTATGTAGATAAACTATTAATCTCATGAAACAAATAGTTTATATGGCTAACAGCATGTTCATGTGTTGCAACACAGCAAAATCACAGAAGATGAATAGACATTAAAAAAATACCAAACTAGTCTCTGGTTCGGGTTCAGACTTCTCAGATCTCTGATTCTCTGGTCGTCCCAGGTTGGATCTCCTCCGCCTGTAATCCTCCACCTTCAGCACCACCAGTCAGGTGGAGGAAGATAAGAGAACCCAGTTGACAAAAAAAGTAAGAAACTTATTTTCATTTTAAATATGGAAGAAATTGAGGTCAAATTTCAAATTGTTCTTCCTTCTGTCCACGTATATTCTATTTGTTAACCCTGTTGTCTTTTCTCTGGATTTCATTTCTACATCAACTCATGTCACATGACATGAGTTGACCAACAATTAAAGCAGAAGACCAGCTCCGCCTGTAATCCTCCTCCTTCAACACCACCAGTCAGGTGGAGGAAGATAAGAGAACCCAGTTGACTAAAAAAAGTAAGAACATTTATATCTACACAACATGATTAATCATTTCAAATATAGCTGCGGAGAGCTGAACTGAAAGTTAGAAACTGTCTGCTGTCCATGCATATTTTCCTCCTTCACTTTATCTTCTCTCTTTATTTCATTTCTCTGTGAACTCATGTGATGACTGGAGTTGACCAACAATTAAAGCAGAAGACCTGCTCCACCTGCTGATCTACTGGTTGTAACAGCTTGTGGGAAAGGTGAGGACATGATGATGACTTTGATCAGAAAATCTCTTTCAATAATCTGTCATTTAGACAGAGATTAAGGAATGTGTGTCTGATCATGTGATGATTCCCCAGCATCACTGGACCAATCAGGCGAGAGAAGACAGAGAGGACTGAGGACTGAAACGAAAATACTCTGCCTGCCAAAAAAGGTAGACGATCCAGTGGCCCCAGGTTTACACACCATCTGTTGGTACTAAATACATTTTTTACAACCTTAACTTTTCTATAGTTGAGATTATTTTCTTAATTATTCAAGAATTGAAACCTTGGTTTTCCTTCCTGTTAGATCATATAAGCAAATAAAAGAAACAAATTTTAATGTGCAAAAAGTTGATTTACAGTGAGCAACGCTACAACACTTTTACACATACAGTGCAGTAAACAATTCTCATTAAATTCCCCCCCGTTGTGACAGGTTTGAGGCAGACCGACCGCTGGGGAGATGGACCTCAGCTGACACCATTACTCTGGATGTAACAGGTAGGTGAGCAGAAACTGAAGCTGCTGAGACATCTCAGAAAAGTTTCAGCATTTAATAACGTGCGTTGGACTTTGCGTTTCTCAAGTTTGTTCTTCTGTTTCCTTAGCTCGACTCTGCTGTCAAAACATCAATGACTCGAGAAGCGGACAGCGAGATTTCTGGTGCCTGGCTGGAGACGAGATTCTGATTATTCAAGAGCCAAAACAAAATGTCAGAATAAATAGTTAGAAGGCAGATTTGTTTTCTATTTGTTGTTGTTTTTATTATTAATGCTCCACGACACAAAATGTATCACTGCTGTAACTCTTGAGTTTAATAAAATGTTCTTCTTTCAATCTGTTATTTCTGCTGTCATTTTTTTTTTTACCATAATCATTTGTGGAAACATTATATATTAAAGGAACGCCCACATTTTTAATAGAACTTCATGACTGATCAAAGCACAAACTGGAGAACAGGATTAAAAGAAATTTATTTTTTTTAGTAAGTGTTAATTAATTTGTAGTTACATCAATACAAAATTCACATCTTAAGAACTAACACAAGCCAGTCACACTGAAGAAGTATCCTGATGTTGACCTTCGACCCTTAGCTTCAACTGATTCACTGAAAGGTTGGGTAGAAATGTTACCCAGAGAACGCTCTTTTTCCTTCGTGGATTACACATTTTTCAATTTCCCAGAGGAAAATCCATATCTTTGTGCAACAGATTTATTTATTTGTTTTTTGACTCGTTTAGTTTCTAAATTGAAACTTTTATAAGCAGTGACAAGTGGGTTGTTTCAAGGACAAACAACCCACACAAAAAAACGAGTTCTCGTTTTTTTGTGTTTAAATGTTATGTAAGGCAGCACACGCGTGTCACCCAATTACTTTGTGTGGCTCTAATTACATGCAGGTACAACGATGAGATGCTGGTTTTTGTAAGGGTTTTTTTTTGCCACAGCAAGAAGGATGTGAGGCTTCAGGTTCAGTGCAGAATTCAGTTTTATTTGAAAGTACGAGCTTTTGACCAAAACAGCTCTGGATATGAAGACTAAATAGAAACAAAAGGGAAAAAGTTATTTAAAAACCTGGATGTTATTCAGAATTAGATATTTTTTTTAAATTAACATATTTTTCTGTTTTTTTGTTTGTTTGTTTCAAATGTTTTTGCAAAGTATTTTTCTGAAGCTGATTATGTAATTTGGATCAATAAAGTATTTTTGAATTGAATTTTTCTTCCAATCCATGTTTTGTGACAGAGAGAAGTTTTCTCATTTATAGGTCCGAAACTGACATAGTTAAGAATGAAAGCAGAAATATAATGTCACACCAGTCGTGTAAGTTTTAAAAATGTCATTGGGGCGTGCTGTGGTGGCGCAGGGGTTAAGCACAACCCACATATAGAGGCCTTAGTCGTCGACGCGGCTGTCGCAGGTTCGATTCCCTGCCTGGCGACCTTTGCCGCATGTCTTCCCCCTTCTCTCATTACCCTCTTTCCTATCAATTCTCTGTCAAATAAAGGTCACTATAGCCAATAAAATCTTTAAAAAAAGGGGCGTGCTGTGGTGGCGCAGGGGGTTAGCACGCCCCACGCTTGGAGGCTTTAGTCCTCGGCGCGGACTTCGCGGGTTCGACTCCCGGTCCCGACGACCTTTGCTGCATGTCTTCCCCCCTCTCCTCACCCTCCTTCCTGTCTGCCTACTGTAGAAAAAATACGAGCCACTAGCGCAGCAAAAACTCTTTGGAGAAAAAAAAAAAAAATTTAAGTCATTACACTAGTTGGCCAGTAGGTGGCAGCATACGGAGTGATAAACAAGATAACGCGATACTTGTATTATCTGCGTTATTTGTGGTCCAAGTTCTCTCACGCGCCAGTGCGTGCGTTCGTCAATGAATGTCATGGAAACGACGTTAGCGTCCTCAAGCCTATAAATGACGCTGACCTTCTGAGTTCTTTCCCCTTTGCGACGGGACTTTTGAGAGAGACGCCTGAAGGAGCCTTTACAGCCTCGGAAGGTTTGAGCTTGTTGAAAAGTCTGCTGTGCAAAACTTGCTAAAGAAGCACTTGCTGAAATACGCACTTGCTGAAGAAGCCCGTGGATAACAAACCTGCGACAGACGGTTCCTGACCAGAAGAAGAAGAAGAAGGAGGAGGAGGAGGACCAACAGGGTGACCAGCTGGAAGGTTAAAATCATTCTTCTATTATTTTTAATAAACGAAAGCAAATTATTACTAAGATATTAGTGACTTGTTTAGTTTATTTTGTGTTTGTGTGTGTTTTAAAGAAATACTGACTTCTGTAGAAAAAAAAGACAAGTAGCATTCTTTGCTAGCATAGATGTTCTTAACTAATGAGCCTTTTTCTGAACTGAATTTCGCTGGAAATGTCAGGAATGTTAAACTGTGGTGTAGTGAGTCAATAAATATATGTATTTTACTTAATTATAGTCAAATTAGTTAAATTAACGACAAATGTCTCGAAAATGATCTTGGTTTTTGACCGTTATTTTTTGAAAAATGCCATGATAAACATTCCGTTTCCATGGATACGATAAATGAAATACGTTAAATATTTAATATTATTTTTGAAAAAACATTCAAAAAAATAGAATTTACTTTTATAATAGCCTATATTTTAATTGTTTAATTTAATTATTTCTTTCAAGAAAGGGACATGTTGATCTGATTTGTATTATAATTTTTTTGCATAGCCAGGATACATGAATTGATTTGAAAAAACAACAATGGTGATATTTAATCTAAGAGTATCAGGTTTGCTGACTTTGGTGTCCAATTCTTTGAAATTTTGATGACTTCTTTGAAATATATAGCTTTAATAGGTCTCTTGCATTTGTGGGGTGAAACAAATTTGTGAGTTAATTTAAATAGTTTTGTGACTTATGTGTTAGCTTATTGACATTTGTGGATAAATGTCTGGGATATTAACACTGGTGTTTGAGAAAACTGTTGTGCTTGTTTGGGGAAAAAAAACAAACGGTAAGATTTCTGTCCAATTTTTTGAAAAATGCCCGGACAAACACACGTGGTTTCCATGGTAATCACATCAGACTAGCGGCTTATTAGGACACTCGAAGACGCTTTACATAAAATTTCCATTCATGCACACGTTCACACACTGAAGATAATAAGCTAATGGATTGTACCCACCGATGTTATGTCATGCCAACAATAAACTCCAGCTAAAGGTGGGAGAAGTGTCTTGCTCAAGGACACAACGACAGAGGCGGACCATTGCAGGGCAAACTCCTACCACTGTCGCCCCAGTAATAAGCATTATAAGTGTGTGTGTGTGTGTGTGTTTGATTTTAACAAACAAAATAATGATTTCTTTGTAAAAAATCAGTTTTGATGACTTTGGTGTCCAATTTTTGGTAAACTGGATGGTTCTTTTTCATTTTTTTAAAAAAAGCCCAGAAAAACATATTTAGTTTCCATGGATACATTGGTGACATTATTTAAAATGACTTCAATAAAAAATTAAGAAACACTTTTCAAACGTGTGCCTCCTACTATCTAATGATAGACTTTAATATATGCGTTTAGTTTTATTACATGGTGAACTAAATTTAAAAGAAAAAAAACATTATTTGAGTTGGTTAAAGTCAGCTTTGATGTTCATTTTTGGAAACTACAACTCTGTCTAGGAAAATATAATTAGCATTTTTGGGGTGCAACGTATTTGTGAGTTAATTGAATTTGTTTTGTGATTTATATGCTGGTTATTTGAAATTCTGGAAAATGTCAGTAATGCTGACTGGAGTTGTTTTGGTTTGAAAGAAGGTTTGGAACCAGCTTTTTGAAAAATGTTTGTCGTCTCCATGGATACATTGATTAAACAATAACACACAACTTTATTCTTAGAAAAAGTCTTTAAAGAACAATCAATGTGTGCCTGTTGATTTCACAAAGTAACTAAATTATTTAGTTTATTGTAATTACTTAAGACCAGGAAAACCAGTGTTTTGCTCCATTGCATTTTAGTGACGTATCATTTTCAGAAGTTAGTTGAATGTTAACAGTGAATGTTAAAATTCATTAGAAACACATTGATCTCGGTTTCAGTGAATCCAGTTGTGATTACTTCGTTACTTAACATTTTTGGTGAGAATGTGGGGGTTTAACACTGCTTATGTGGTTTAAAAAGTTACTTCTGGTTTTAGAAGATCGGTTTTGATTTATTCAGATCTTTGGAATAAGAAGTCAGTGCCTGGACCAGGTTTCAGAAAATGCCTCAAAAACACATTTGGTCTCCTTGGATACGTTGCTTGAAATAAAACCTTAATGCTTGAATATTAGAAAAGTTTTTAGATATATATTTCTCCTGAACTATTTCTAAGTAGTTTAGGTTTAAACTTATTATTGTTTAGTTTTATTTTTCTAAGAAAGAGGAGTTTTGAATAATTAGTTGTTTATGAAATGCTGTGTTGGTCATTTGCATATTTGGAGCTGTAATATATTTTCACGCTGATTACGTTTTCAGAAAGAGTCGGCAATATTAATAGTGGTGTGGTGATTGGAAAACATTTTATTGTAGTTTGAGAGGATTACTTTTAGAGAATCCATTTTGTTGATGTTTTTGTCTCCATGGAGATGGTAATATTGAAAGAAGCATTTGGAGAAATATAATTGTGTGAACATTCATCTGAGTTTCTTGCTGGGTTGTGTGCAGCCATGATCTTCAGACTGATGTAATGAATTTCATAACACTACCTTCAACCATAACTGACCCATTTGGAGTAATATTAACATGTGATAATAAGACTTTGAGGCATCATGCACACATAAGGGATGCAGATTATTATTTTAATTATTTTATCTCCAGACAAAATATAATGGCCATTTTAACACTGGATATGGATTTCTAAAAAAATAAGCAATATTATTTTTGTAGGAGGGAACCCCTGGAAACGGAGGAAGGGCTACTTATGTCGGCCTGTTTATTTAGATCCCCAATCTTTAAACTTAATTAATTTTACAGGTGTACATTTCTGCTGTTGGCTATATGTGGGAGTATGAAGGTAGTACTGATGGGGTGTCAGACTAGCTGTCTTTGTGATTGTGAAAAATTGTGGAGCTCAAAGGAATTTAGTTTGATTTACTACAATTAACATTTTGGTAATTTACAAATGCTATTAGAAACATATATTTTTAAACTTTGATATTTTTAAATATTAAAATTGTGTAAGCAGTGATTTAAGTGTAATAATTATGAATGGATAACATATCTTATCCCTGGCTATTGTTAAGAATGATAAATTGTACCTGAGCATCAAAGATTTGTGAGGATGGGTTGTTATATAAGGGTAAACTGAGTAACTTGTTGCAGTTTTATTTTATTCACACTAATGGAATAATATTAGATTACAGGTGTTTCATTAGCTATTAAGACATCCTAAACACACTTTATAGCTCTTTAATTTATGTTTCCAAATGTTTAAGAGTTTATGGTTAGGGGTGAATTACCAATAAGTCTAAATTTGATTTGTTGTCTCTAATGACTGATTGGTACCAAGGTGAAGCTGCAAGTTCGTTTGTCTGAGTGACGATGGTCCATACATGTTTGATCATTGAGTTTTAGAGTTTATTGTTGTGGTTTTTATGTAAAATTGTATTTTTTGCTGTTGTTTGTGACTAACGATAAACTATATTTGTTTTATCTCTTAATTCCCGTCCTTATTGTATAATCATACACAATGGCATAGCAATAATATTGTTCATTAAATATATTCAAGAAAAACAAACACATTCACAAACCTGGGTTATTGTATTGTTGGTATTTCAGTGTTGTCTCTAAACATTGCTTTGGACTTTTGTGAAGGTCTGGATACTGAATTGTAGCTTTTTTTGCTTTGTTTCTTTCCTTCACAGCCCATACCATGGCGCTTCCAGCAGATGGATCCCCAATGTTGGAGGGACATCCAGATAATGGTAAGGATCACGGTAAGTTGTGGTCAAATGAAGCCGAGGAAGACGAGGTAGGTAATGCCGGTACTGCCGGCTCTAGTTGTAGTTCTTCTACTAGCTCTAGTGGTAACTCTTCTACCAGCTCAAGTGACGACGAGGCTGATAACGAAGACCAGGATGACTTTAAGTCCCGACTTTGTTTTGTCAAGGTCATTGTAGGAAAGCTTCAACAGTCATTGAAACATCACAATTCGACGGTTGTTCAGCGGGGCGCCGCTAAGAGTAGTTCAACAGTGGACCGTGCCAGTGCTGCGTCACAGCTGCTTGAGATTCTTCCCATCCATCCATCCATTTTTCTGTTAATTAAACGAGTTAAACGAGTTCTCGTTTTTTTGTGTTTAAATGTTATGTAAGGCAGCACACGCGTGTCACCCAATTACTTTGTGTGGCTCTAATTACATGCAGGTACAACGATGAGATGCTGGTTTTTGTAAGGGTTTTTTTTTGCCACAGCAAGAAGGATGTGAGGCTTCAGGTTCAGTGCAGAATTCAGTTTTATTTGAAAGTACGAGCTTTTGACCAAAACAGCTCTGGATATGAAGACTAAATAGAAACAAAAGGGAAAAAGTTATTTAAAAACCTGGATGTTATTCAGAATTAGATATTTTTTTTAAATTAACATATTTTTCTGTTTTTTTGTTTGTTTGTTTCAAATGTTTTTGCAAAGTATTTTTCTGAAGCTGATTATGTAATTTGGATCAATAAAGTATTTTTGAATTGAATTTTTCTTCCAATCCATGTTTTGTGACAGAGAGAAGTTTTCTCATTTATAGGTCCGAAACTGACATAGTTAAGAATGAAAGCAGAAATATAATGTCACACCAGTCGTGTAAGTTTTAAAAATGTCATTGGGGCGTGCTGTGGTGGCGCAGGGGTTAAGCACAACCCACATATAGAGGCCTTAGTCGTCGACGCGGCTGTCGCAGGTTCGATTCCCTGCCTGGCGACCTTTGCCGCATGTCTTCCCCCTTCTCTCATTACCCTCTTTCCTATCAATTCTCTGTCAAATAAAGGTCACTATAGCCAATAAAATCTTTAAAAAAAGGGGCGTGCTGTGGTGGCGCAGGGGGTTAGCACGCCCCACGCTTGGAGGCTTTAGTCCTCGGCGCGGACTTCGCGGGTTCGACTCCCGGTCCCGACGACCTTTGCTGCATGTCTTCCCCCCTCTCCTCACCCTCCTTCCTGTCTGCCTACTGTAGAAAAAATACGAGCCACTAGCGCAGCAAAAACTCTTTGGGCCACTGCTTGAGATTCTTCCCCAAAATTTCAAAACAAACAAGACATTGGGGTAGCTCAGAAGCCTCAGAGAAGACAAGGCTCCCTGTAACTTCACTTGAATAGTCCTCTGGACCTTGACAAACAGGAAGAGCCCCATTTTCTTACAGAGAACCCCCAGACCTATCGTTTTACCAGCTTACCCCAGACCTATCGTACCTCGCAACATTCATCAGGTAGGTTTGGAAGAGGACGGGGCTTCTTTGACTTCCGGCCGCGCCAGGAGCACTACACAGAAGGTGGATTCTGCGAAGGAACACGACCCACCATCAAAGCTTAGTTTTGGTACAGTGCTTCCTTCCAGCTTTAAATTCACATGTGGACTTGACAAACCAGAAGAGCCCATTTTGTGTCCAGAGGACTCCACTCCTATCAGTGCCTCGCCACAACCTCTGGCAGGTTGGAGAAATTTAGTGGCTTCTTGTACTTCCGGCCGTGCCAAGAGAACGGCAAAGAAGTTGGATGATGTGAAGGAGGATGACCCACCATCAAAGCCTAGTTTTGGTACAGCGCTTCCTTCCAGCTTTGAAGTCACATCTGAACTTGACAAACCAGAAGAGCCCATTTTGCATCCAGAGGACTCCAGTTCTGTCAGTGCCCCGCCACAACCTCTGGCAGGTTGGAGAAATTTAGTGACTTTTTGCCGCGCCATTAGAATTCCAAAGAAGGTGAATGATGCGAAGGAGGATGACACACCATCAAAGCCTAGTGATCAGGTAGGTTCGAAAGAGGACGTGACTCATGCGACATCTGTGACTGGCATAAACGGAAAGAGGACCAGGGACACTGTTGCTAAAGAGGAGCCCCCAGCCAAGAGGAGTAAGGACACTCTTGCTGAAAAGGAGCTCCCTGCCAAGAAGACCAGGGACAGTGTTACTGAAGTGAAACTCCCAGCCAAGAGGACCAGGAATAGTGATGATGCTAGACAGGAGCCCTCTGCCAAGAAGACCAGGGCCAGCGTTACTGAAGTGAAACTCCCAGCCAAGAGGACCAGGAATAGTGATGATGCTGGACAGGAGCCCTCTGCCAAGAGGATCAGGGAGAATCAAACTGAATATGTGCTCCCCTCCAAGAGGACCAGGGACAGTGTTGCTGAAGAGGAGCCCCCAGCCAAGAGGACTAGAGACACTGTTGCTAAAGAGGAGCTCCCAGCCAAGACGGCACAGTGGTATAATGAAGATCCCATTTGGGACGAGGTCCTTCAAAGTATCGGCAGAAGGATGGCATGGAGATATGGTAAAGAATGGGAGGACGAGCCCATTCCATCAACCCCTCTGTTCATTCCATACCGAAAGACAGACCATGAAGATCCTATTCTGTT
Organism: Xiphophorus hellerii; assembly: GCF_003331165.1. Classification (NCBI taxonomy): domain Eukaryota; kingdom Metazoa; phylum Chordata; class Actinopteri; order Cyprinodontiformes; family Poeciliidae; genus Xiphophorus; species Xiphophorus hellerii. Next base: position 19,198,950 of record NC_045681.1, read on the forward strand.
ATCCCCTGTCCTCAGTCCCTCACCAAGGACGTCGTGTGAGGATCCTGGTCTCTCATCCCCTGTCCTCAGTCCCTCACCAAGGACGTCGTGTGAGGATCCTGGTCTCTCATCCCCTGTCCTCAGTCCCTCACTAAGGACGTCGTGTGAGGATCCTGGTCTCTCATCCCCTGTCCTCAGTCCCTCACCAAGGACGTCGTGTGGGGATCCTGGTCTGTCATCCCCTATCCTCAGTCCCTCACCAAGGACGTCGTGTGGGGATCCTGGTCTGTCATCCCCTGTCCTCAGTCCCTCATATAGAATGGCGCGTAAACTTCCTGTTTTGTTATCCCCTATCCACAGTCCCTCACCAAGGACAGCGTGTGAGGATCCTGGTCTGTCATCCCCTGTCCTCAGTCCCTCATATAGAATGGCGCGTAAACTTCCTGTTTTGTTATCCCCTATCCACAGTCCCTCACCAAGGACGTCGTGTGGGGATCCTGGTCTGTCATCCCCCGTCCTCAGTCCCTCGTATAGAATGGCGCGTAAACTTCCTGTTTTGTTATCCCCTATCCACAGTCCCTCACCAAGGACAGCGTGTGAGGATCCTGGTCTGTCATCCCCTGTCCTCAGTCCCTCATATAGAATGGCGCGTAAACTTCCTGTTTTGTTATCCCCTATCCACAGTCCCTCACCAAGGACGTCGTGTGGGGATCCTGGTCTGTCATCCCCCGTCCTCAGTCCCTCGTATAGAATGGCGCGTAAACTTCCTGTTTTGTTATCCCCTATCCACAGTCCCTCACCAAGGACAGCGTGTGAGGATCCTGGTCTGTCATCCCCTGTCCTCAGTCCCTCATATAGAATGGTGCGTAAACTTCCTGTTTTGTTATCCCCTATCCACAGTCCCTTACGAGGGACGATGCAAGAGGATCCTTTTCTTTCATCCCCTGACGTCAGTCCTTCACCATCAACACACCGTGAAAATCCAACTTTGTCATCCCCTGACTTCCGTTTCCGGATGGAGACTGAAAAGGACAAAGAAGAGGAACCAACACCTTCAACATCTGGTGGAACGACAGCAAGAGCGAGTTCCAGACACGTGTGGTTTAGACCTCGCTACGTTTTAAGTGACTCTGATTAGATTGGGATCCGTAAAAACTGAAGACCTATTTGGGAAGTCACATTAGGACATCATCATTTCTCTGTTTTTTGGGTTTTTTTAAAATTAAAGCCAATGGGTTTCTAGCAAGCCCGTGGAAGCCTTACGTAGCGCCTTGCACCGGGGCTGTTCTTTATCCCGCTGCTAGATGTAGCATTTTAGATGGTGAGGATCCTGGCAGGTCTGAGGAAGCCTTAGGTAGCGCCTTGCACCGGAGGTTTCTTCATCTTTGCGATTTCTTCTCAACTCCCCCATGTTTCAGGGTAAAATAGCGGTTCTTCCCCACGCTGTGCTCTCCGATATAGTAAATTGTTCTATCCTGTTCCTCCACTAATCCAGTCTCCAAGTTTTTAATCTTTCAGGTTTTAGCTGCTCATCGCTGGATCCTTTCGTCGTCGTCCATGTGGTTCCTGTCCTTCTGGACCCCTTGTTTTTCACGCTGCTCGTACGTTTTTCCACATTCACATGATACTGCTTGCCTCCTGCTGGTGGTGGGGACCATCAGCTTTACTAAATAAAAGTAGAAATAGAAATTCACTATTAGTAATTTAGAAACTGTTCAACCATGTAGAGTTAAAGTTTACATTAAGTAAGGAATGCTTGCCTGACAACATGTTGTATTAGAAACCAAATTAAAGCATCAGGACAATAAGAAATTAGAAGACAAAGGAGAACATAGACAGAATTTATGATTGAAGGATTTAATTAAAAGTTTTTATTCAGAGAGACACTAGAGAACAGGATCGGAGGAAAGGAAATGGAGAGCATGTGGAGTAAAGTTTTATGTAGATAAACTATTAATCTCATGAAACAAATAGTTTATATGGCTAACAGCATGTTCATGTGTTGCAACACAGCAAAATCACAGAAGATGAATAGACATTAAAAAAATACCAAACTAGTCTCTGGTTCGGGTTCAGACTTCTCAGATCTCTGATTCTCTGGTCGTCCCAGGTTGGATCTCCTCCGCCTGTAATCCTCCACCTTCAGCACCACCAGTCAGGTGGAGGAAGATAAGAGAACCCAGTTGACAAAAAAAGTAAGAAACTTATTTTCATTTTAAATATGGAAGAAATTGAGGTCAAATTTCAAAATTGTTCTTCCTTCTGTCCATGTATATTCTATTTGTTAACCCTGTTGTCTTTTCTCTGGATTTCATTTCTACATCAACTCATGTCACATGACATGAGTTGACCAACAATTAAAGCAGAAGACCAGCTCCGCCTGTAATCCTCCTCCTTCAACACCACCAGTCAGGTGGAGGAAGATAAGAGAACCCAGTTGACTAAAAAAAGTAAGAACATTTATATCTACACAACATGATTAATCATTTCAAATATAGCTGCGGAGAGCTGAACTGAAAGTTAGAAACTGTCTGCTGTCCATGCATATTTTCCTCCTTCACTTTATCTTCTCTCTTTATTTCATTTCTCTGTGAACTCATGTGATGACTGGAGTTGACCAACAATTAAAGCAGAAGACCTGCTCCACCTGCTGATCTACTGGTTGTAACAGCTTGTGGGAAAGGTGAGGACATGATGATGACTTTGATCAGAAAATCTCTTTCAATAATCTGTCATTTAGACAGAGATTAAGGAATGTGTGTCTGATCATGTGATGACTCCCCAGCATCACTGGACCAATCAGGCGAGAGAAGACAGAGAGGACTGAGGACTGAAACGAAAATACTCTGCCTGCCAAAAAAGGTAGACGATCCAGTGGCCCCAGGTTTACACACCATCTGTTGGTACTAAATACATTTTTTACAACCTTAACTTTTCTATAGTTGAGATTATTTTCTTAATTATTCAAGAATTGAAACCTTGGTTTTCCTTCCTGTTAGATCATATAAGCAAATAAAAGAAACAAATTTTAATGTGCAAAAAGTTGATTTACAGTGAGCAACGCTACAACACTTTTATACATACAGTGCAGTAAACAATTCTCATTAAATTCCCCCCCGTTGTGACAGGTTTGAGGCAGACCGACCGCTGGGGAGATGGACCTCACCTGACACCATTACTCTGGATGTAACAGGTAGGTGAGCAGAAACTGAAGCTGCTGAGACATCTCAGAAAAGTTTCAGCATTTAATAACGTGCGTTGGACTTTGCGTTTCTCAAGTTTGTTCTTCTGTTTCCTTAGCTCGACTCTGCTGTCAAAACATCAATGACTCGAGAAGCGGACAGCGAGATTTCTGGTGCCTGGCTGGAGACGAGATTCTGATTATTCAAGAGCCAAAACAAAATGTCAGAATAAATAGTTAGAAGGCAGATTTGTTTTCTATTTGTTGTTGTTTTTATTATTAATGCTCCACGACACAAAATGTATCACTGCTGTAACTCTTGAGTTTAATAAAATGTTCTTCTTTCAATCTGTTATTTCTGCTGTCATTTTTTTTTTTACCATAATCATTTGTGGAAACATTATATATTAAAGGAACGCCCACATTTTTAATAGAACTTCATGACTGATCAAAGCACAAACTGGAGAACAGGATTAAAAGAAATTTATTTTTTTTAGTAAGTGTTAATTAATTTGTAGTTACATCAATACAAAATTCACATCTTAAGAACTAACACAAGCCAGTCACACTGAAGAAGTATCCTGATGTTGACCTTCGACCCTTAGCTTCAACTGATTCACTGAAAGGTTGGGTAGAAATGTTACCCAGAGAACGCTCTTTTTCCTTCGTGGATTACACATTTTTCAATTTCCCAGAGGAAAATCCATATCTTTGTGCAACAGATTTATTTATTTGTTTTTTGACTCGTTTAGTTTCTAAATTGAAACTTTTATAAGCAGTGACAAGTGGGTTGTTTCAAGGACAAACAACCCACACAAAAAAACGAGTTCTCGTTTTTTTGTGTTTAAATGTTATGTAAGGCAGCACACGCGTGTCACCCAATTACTTTGTGTGGCTCTAATTACATGCAGGTACAACGATGAGATGCTGGTTTTTGTAAGGGTTTTTTTTTGCCACAGCAAGAAGGATGTGAGGCTTCAGGTTCAGTGCAGAATTCAGTTTTATTTGAAAGTACGAGCTTTTGACCAAAACAGCTCTGGATATGAAGACTAAATAGAAACAAAAGGGAAAAAGTTATTTAAAAACCTGGATGTTATTCAGAATTAGATATTTTTTTTAAATTAACATATTTTTCTGTTTTTTTGTTTGTTTGTTTCAAATGTTTTTGCAAAGTATTTTTCTGAAGCTGATTATGTAATTTGGATCAATAAAGTATTTTTGAATTGAATTTTTCTTCCAATCCATGTTTTGTGACAGAGAGAAGTTTTCTCATTTATAGGTCCGAAACTGACATAGTTAAGAATGAAAGCAGAAATATAATGTCACACCAGTCGTGTAAGTTTTAAAAATGTCATTGGGGCGTGCTGTGGTGGCGCAGGGGTTAAGCACAACCCACATATAGAGGCCTTAGTCGTCGACGCGGCTGTCGCAGGTTCGATTCCCTGCCTGGCGACCTTTGCCGCATGTCTTCCCCCTTCTCTCATTACCCTCTTTCCTATCAATTCTCTGTCAAATAAAGGTCACTATAGCCAATAAAATCTTTAAAAAAAGGGGCGTGCTGTGGTGGCGCAGGGGGTTAGCACGCCCCACGCTTGGAGGCTTTAGTCCTCGGCGCGGACTTCGCGGGTTCGACTCCCGGTCCCGACGACCTTTGCTGCATGTCTTCCCCCCTCTCCTCACCCTCCTTCCTGTCTGCCTACTGTAGAAAAAATACGAGCCACTAGCGCAGCAAAAACTCTTTGGAGAAAAAAAAAAAAAATTTAAGTCATTACACTAGTTGGCCAGTAGGTGGCAGCATACGGAGTGATAAACAAGATAACGCGATACTTGTATTATCTGCGTTATTTGTGGTCCAAGTTCTCTCACGCGCCAGTGCGTGCGTTCGTCAATGAATGTCATGGAAACGACGTTAGCGTCCTCAAGCCTATAAATGACGCTGACCTTCTGAGTTCTTTCCCCTTTGCGACGGGACTTTTGAGAGAGACGCCTGAAGGAGCCTTTACAGCCTCGGAAGGTTTGAGCTTGTTGAAAAGTCTGCTGTGCAAAACTTGCTAAAGAAGCACTTGCTGAAATACGCACTTGCTGAAGAAGCCCGTGGATAACAAACCTGCGACAGACGGTTCCTGACCAGAAGAAGAAGAAGAAGGAGGAGGAGGAGGACCAACAGGGTGACCAGCTGGAAGGTTAAAATCATTCTTCTATTATTTTTAATAAACGAAAGCAAATTATTACTAAGATATTAGTGACTTGTTTAGTTTATTTTGTGTTTGTGTGTGTTTTAAAGAAATACTGACTTCTGTAGAAAAAAAAGACAAGTAGCATTCTTTGCTAGCATAGATGTTCTTAACTAATGAGCCTTTTTCTGAACTGAATTTCGCTGGAAATGTCAGGAATGTTAAACTGTGGTGTAGTGAGTCAATAAATATATGTATTTTACTTAATTATAGTCAAATTAGTTAAATTAACGACAAATGTCTCGAAAATGATCTTGGTTTTTGACCGTTATTTTTTGAAAAATGCCATGATAAACATTCCGTTTCCATGGATACGATAAATGAAATACGTTAAATATTTAATATTATTTTTGAAAAAACATTCAAAAAAATAGAATTTACTTTTATAATAGCCTATATTTTAATTGTTTAATTTAATTATTTCTTTCAAGAAAGGGACATGTTGATCTGATTTGTATTATAATTTTTTTGCATAGCCAGGATACATGAATTGATTTGAAAAAACAACAATGGTGATATTTAATCTAAGAGTATCAGGTTTGCTGACTTTGGTGTCCAATTCTTTGAAATTTTGATGACTTCTTTGAAATATATAGCTTTAATAGGTCTCTTGCATTTGTGGGGTGAAACAAATTTGTGAGTTAATTTAAATAGTTTTGTGACTTATGTGTTAGCTTATTGACATTTGTGGATAAATGTCTGGGATATTAACACTGGTGTTTGAGAAAACTGTTGTGCTTGTTTGGGGAAAAAAAACAAACGGTAAGATTTCTGTCCAATTTTTTGAAAAATGCCCGGACAAACACACGTGGTTTCCATGGTAATCACATCAGACTAGCGGCTTATTAGGACACTCGAAGACGCTTTACATAAAATTTCCATTCATGCACACGTTCACACACTGAAGATAATAAGCTAATGGATTGTACCCACCGATGTTATGTCATGCCAACAATAAACTCCAGCTAAAGGTGGGAGAAGTGTCTTGCTCAAGGACACAACGACAGAGGCGGACCATTGCAGGGCAAACTCCTACCACTGTCGCCCCAGTAATAAGCATTATAAGTGTGTGTGTGTGTGTTTGATTTTAACAAACAAAATAATGATTTCTTTGTAAAAAATCAGTTTTGATGACTTTGGTGTCCAATTTTTGGTAAACTGGATGGTTCTTTTTCATTTTTTTAAAAAAAGCCCAGAAAAACATATTTAGTTTCCATGGATACATTGGTGACATTATTTAAAATGACTTCAATAAAAAATTAAGAAACACTTTTCAAACGTGTGCCTCCTACTATCTAATGATAGACTTTAATATATGCGTTTAGTTTTATTACATGGTGAACTAAATTTAAAAGAAAAAAAACATTATTTGAGTTGGTTAAAGTCAGCTTTGATGTTCATTTTTGGAAACTACAACTCTGTCTAGGAAAATATAATTAGCATTTTTGGGGTGCAACGTATTTGTGAGTTAATTGAATTTGTTTTGTGATTTATATGCTGGTTATTTGAAATTCTGGAAAATGTCAGTAATGCTGACTGGAGTTGTTTTGGTTTGAAAGAAGGTTTGGAACCAGCTTTTTGAAAAATGTTTGTCGTCTCCATGGATACATTGATTAAACAATAACACACAACTTTATTCTTAGAAAAAGTCTTTAAAGAACAATCAATGTGTGCCTGTTGATTTCACAAAGTAACTAAATTATTTAGTTTATTGTAATTACTTAAGACCAGGAAAACCAGTGTTTTGCTCCATTGCATTTTAGTGACGTATCATTTTCAGAAGTTAGTTGAATGTTAACAGTGAATGTTAAAATTCATTAGAAACACATTGATCTCGGTTTCAGTGAATCCAGTTGTGATTACTTCGTTACTTAACATTTTTGGTGAGAATGTGGGGGTTTAACACTGCTTATGTGGTTTAAAAAGTTACTTCTGGTTTTAGAAGATCGGTTTTGATTTATTCAGATCTTTGGAATAAGAAGTCAGTGCCTGGACCAGGTTTCAGAAAATGCCTCAAAAACACATTTGGTCTCCTTGGATACGTTGCTTGAAATAAAACCTTAATGCTTGAATATTAGAAAAGTTTTTAGATATATATTTCTCCTGAACTATTTCTAAGTAGTTTAGGTTTAAACTTATTATTGTTTAGTTTTATTTTTCTAAGAAAGAGGAGTTTTGAATAATTAGTTGTTTATGAAATGCTGTGTTGGTCATTTGCATATTTGGAGCTGTAATATATTTTCACGCTGATTACGTTTTCAGAAAGAGTCGGCAATATTAATAGTGGTGTGGTGATTGGAAAACATTTTATTGTAGTTTGAGAGGATTACTTTTAGAGAATCCATTTTGTTGATGTTTTTGTCTCCATGGAGATGGTAATATTGAAAGAAGCATTTGGAGAAATATAATTGTGTGAACATTCATCTGAGTTTCTTGCTGGGTTGTGTGCAGCCATGATCTTCAGACTGATGTAATGAATTTCATAACACTACCTTCAACCATAACTGACCCATTTGGAGTAATATTAACATGTGATAATAAGACTTTGAGGCATCATGCACACATAAGGGATGCAGATTATTATTTTAATTATTTTATCTCCAGACAAAATATAATGGCCATTTTAACACTGGATATGGATTTCTAAAAAAATAAGCAATATTATTTTTGTAGGAGGGAACCCCTGGAAACGGAGGAAGGGCTACTTATGTCGGCCTGTTTATTTAGATCCCCAATCTTTAAACTTAATTAATTTTACAGGTGTACATTTCTGCTGTTGGCTATATGTGGGAGTATGAAGGTAGTACTGATGGGGTGTCAGACTAGCTGTCTTTGTGATTGTGAAAAATTGTGGAGCTCAAAGGAATTTAGTTTGATTTACTACAATTAACATTTTGGTAATTTACAAATGCTATTAGAAACATATATTTTTAAACTTTGATACTTTTAAATATTAAAATTGTGTAAGCAGTGATTTAAGTGTAATAATTATGAATGGATAACATATCTTATCCCTGGCTATTGTTAAGAATGATAAATTGTACCTGAGCATCAAAGATTTGTGAGGATGGGTTGTTATATAAGGGTAAACTGAGTAACTTGTTGCAGTTTTATTTTATTCACACTAATGGAATAATATTAGATTACAGGTGTTTCATTAGCTATTAAGACATCCTAAACACACTTTATAGCTCTTTAATTTATGTTTCCAAATGTTTAAGAGTTTATGGTTAGGGGTGAATTACCAATAAGTCTAAATTTGATTTGTTGTCTCTAATGACTGATTGGTACCAAGGTGAAGCTGCAAGTTCGTTTGTCTGAGTGACGATGGTCCATACATGTTTGATCATTGAGTTTTAGAGTTTATTGTTGTGGTTTTTATGTAAAATTGTATTTTTTGCTGTTGTTTGTGACTAACGATAAACTATATTTGTTTTATCTCTTAATTCCCGTCCTTATTGTATAATCATACACAATGGCATAGCAATAATATTGTTCATTAAATATATTCAAGAAAAACAAACACATTCACAAACCTGGGTTATTGTATTGTTGGTATTTCAGTGTTGTCTCTAAACATTGCTTTGGACTTTTGTGAAGGTCTGGATACTGAATTGTAGCTTTTTTTGCTTTGTTTCTTTCCTTCACAGCCCATACCATGGCGCTTCCAGCAGATGGATCCCCAATGTTGGAGGGACATCCAGATAATGGTAAGGATCACGGTAAGTTGTGGTCAAATGAAGCCGAGGAAGACGAGGTAGGTAATGCCGGTACTGCCGGCTCTAGTTGTAGTTCTTCTACTAGCTCTAGTGGTAACTCTTCTACCAGCTCAAGTGACGACGAGGCTGATAACGAAGACCAGGATGACTTTAAGTCCCGACTTTGTTTTGTCAAGGTCATTGTAGGAAAGCTTCAACAGTCATTGAAACATCACAATTCGACGGTTGTTCAGCGGGGCGCCGCTAAGAGTAGTTCAACAGTGGACCGTGCCAGTGCTGCGTCACAGCTGCTTGAGATTCTTCCCCAAAATTTCAAATACAAACAAGACATTGGGGTAGCTCAGAAGCCTCAAGAAGACAAGGCTCCCTGTACTTCACTTGAATTCGCATCTGGACTTGACAAACAGGAAGAGCCCATTTTGTGTCCAGAGAACCCCAGACCTATCGGTACCTCGCAACATCATCAGGTAGGTTTGGAAGAGGACGGGGCTTCTTTGACTTCCGGCCGCGCCAGGAGCACTACACAGAAGGTGGATTCTGCGAAGGAACACGACCCACCATCAAAGCTTAGTTTTGGTACAGTGCTTCCTTCCAGCTTTAAATTCACATGTGGACTTGACAAACCAGAAGAGCCCATTTTGTGTCCAGAGGACTCCACTCCTATCAGTGCCTCGCCACAACCTCTGGCAGGTTGGAGAAATTTAGTGGCTTCTTGTACTTCCGGCCGTGCCAAGAGAACGGCAAAGAAGTTGGATGATGTGAAGGAGGATGACCCACCATCAAAGCCTAGTTTTGGTACAGCGCTTCCTTCCAGCTTTGAAGTCACATCTGAACTTGACAAACCAGAAGAGCCCATTTTGCATCCAGAGGACTCCAGTTCTGTCAGTGCCCCGCCACAACCTCTGGCAGGTTGGAGAAATTTAGTGACTTTTTGCCGCGCCATTAGAATTCCAAAGAAGGTGAATGATGCGAAGGAGGATGACACACCATCAAAGCCTAGTGATCAGGTAGGTTCGAAAGAGGACGTGACTCATGCGACATCTGTGACTGGCATAAACGGAAAGAGGACCAGGGACACTGTTGCTAAAGAGGAGCCCCCAGCCAAGAGGAGTAAGGACACTCTTGCTGAAAAGGAGCTCCCTGCCAAGAAGACCAGGGACAGTGTTACTGAAGTGAAACTCCCAGCCAAGAGGACCAGGAATAGTGATGATGCTAGACAGGAGCCCTCTGCCAAGAAGACCAGGGCCAGCGTTACTGAAGTGAAACTCCCAGCCAAGAGGACCAGGAATAGTGATGATGCTGGACAGGAGCCCTCTGCCAAGAGGATCAGGGAGAATCAAACTGAATATGTGCTCCCCTCCAAGAGGACCAGGGACAGTGTTGCTGAAGAGGAGCCCCCAGCCAAGAGGACTAGAGACACTGTTGCTAAAGAGGAGCTCCCAGCCAAGACGGCACAGTGGTATAATGAAGATCCCATTTGGGACGAGGTCCTTCAAAGTATCGGCAGAAGGATGGCATGGAGATATGGTAAAGAATGGGAGGACGAGCCCATTCCATCAACCCCTCTGTTCATTCCATACCGAAAGACAGACCATGAAGATCCTATTCTGTTATCCCCTGTCCTCAGTCCCTCACCAAGGACGTCGTGTGAGGATCCTGGTCTCTCATCCCCTGTCCTCAGTCCCTCACCAAGGACGTCGTGTGAGGATCCTGGTCTCTCATCCCCTGTCCTCAGTCCCTCACTAAGGACGTCGTGTGAGGATCCTGGTCTCTCATCCCCTGTCCTCAGTCCCTCACCAAGGACGTCGTGTGGGGATCCTGGTCTGTCATCCCCTATCCTCAGTCCCTCACCAAGGACGTCGTGTGGGGATCCTGGTCTGTCATCCCCTGTCCTCAGTCCCTCATATAGAATGGCGCGTAAACTTCCTGTTTTGTTATCCCCTATCCACAGTCCCTCACCAAGGACAGCGTGTGAGGATCCTGGTCTGTCATCCCCTGTCCTCAGTCCCTCATATAGAATGGCGCGTAAACTTCCTGTTTTGTTATCCCCTATCCACAGTCCCTCACCAAGGACGTCGTGTGGGGATCCTGGTCTGTCATCCCCCGTCCTCAGTCCCTCGTATAGAATGGCGCGTAAACTTCCTGTTTTGTTATCCCCTATCCACAGTCCCTCACCAAGGACAGCGTGTGAGGATCCTGGTCTGTCATCCCCTGTCCTCAGTCCCTCATATAGAATGGCGCGTAAACTTCCTGTTTTGTTATCCCCTATCCACAGTCCCTCACCAAGGACGTCGTGTGGGGATCCTGGTCTGTCATCCCCCGTCCTCAGTCCCTCGTATAGAATGGCGCGTAAACTTCCTGTTTTGTTATCCCCTATCCACAGTCCCTCACCAAGGACAGCGTGTGAGGATCCTGGTCTGTCATCCCCTGTCCTCAGTCCCTCATATAGAATGGTGCGTAAACTTCCTGTTTTGTTATCCCCTATCCACAGTCCCTTACGAGGGACGATGCAAGAGGATCCTTTTCTTTCATCCCCTGACGTCAGTCCTTCACCATCAACACACCGTGAAAATCCAACTTTGTCATCCCCTGACTTCCGTTTCCGGATGGAGACTGAAAAGGACAAAGAAGAGGAACCAACACCTTCAACATCTGGTGGAACGACAGCAAGAGCGAGTTCCAGACACGTGTGGTTTAGACCTCGCTACGTTTTAAGTGACTCTGATTAGATTGGGATCCGTAAAAACTGAAGACCTATTTGGGAAGTCACATTAGGACATCATCATTTCTCTGTTTTTTGGGTTTTTTTAAAATTAAAGCCAATGGGTTTCTAGCAAGCCCGTGGAAGCCTTACGTAGCGCCTTGCACCGGGGCTGTTCTTTATCCCGCTGCTAGATGTAGCATTTTAGATGGTGAGGATCCTGGCAGGTCTGAGGAAGCCTTAGGTAGCGCCTTGCACCGGAGGTTTCTTCATCTTTGCGATTTCTTCTCAACTCCCCCATGTTTCAGGGTGAAAATAGCGGTTCTTCCCCACGCTGTGCTCTCCGATATAGTAAATTGTTCTATCCTGTTCCTCCACTAATCCAGTCTCCAAGTTTTTAATCTTTCAGGTTTTAGCTGCTCATCGCTGGATCCTTTCGTCGTCGTCCATGTGGTTCCTGTCCTTCTGGACCCCTTGTTTTTCACGCTGCTCGTACGTTTTTCCACATTCACATGATACTGCTTGCCTCCTGCTGGTGGTGGGGACCATCAGCTTTACTAAATAAAAGTAGAAATAGAAATTCACTATTAGTAATTTAGAAACTGTTCAACCATGTAGAGTTAAAGTTTACATTAAGTAAGGAATGCTTGCCTGACAACATGTTGTATTAGAAACCAAATTAAAGCATCAGGACAATAAGAAATTAGAAGACAAAGGAGAACATAGACAGAATTTATGATTGAAGGATTTAATTAAAAGTTTTTATTCAGAGAGACACTAGAGAACAGGATCGGAGGAAAGGAAATGGAGAGCATGTGGAGTAAAGTTTTATGTAGATAAACTATTAATCTCATGAAACAAATAGTTTATATGGCTAACAGCATGTTCATGTGTTGCAACACAGCAAAATCACAGAAGATGAATAGACATTAAAAAAATACCAAACTAGTCTCTGGTTCGGGTTCAGACTTCTCAGATCTCTGATTCTCTGGTCGTCCCAGGTTGGATCTCCTCCGCCTGTAATCCTCCACCTTCAGCACCACCAGTCAGGTGGAGGAAGATAAGAGAACCCAGTTGACAAAAAAAGTAAGAAACTTATTTTCATTTTAAATATGGAAGAAATTGAGGTCAAATTTCAAAATTGTTCTTCCTTCTGTCCATGTATATTCTATTTGTTAACCCTGTTGTCTTTTCTCTGGATTTCATTTCTACATCAACTCATGTCACATGACATGAGTTGACCAACAATTAAAGCAGAAGACCAGCTCCGCCTGTAATCCTCCTCCTTCAACACCACCAGTCAGGTGGAGGAAGATAAGAGAACCCAGTTGACTAAAAAAAGTAAGAACATTTATATCTACACAACATGATTAATCATTTCAAATATAGCTGCGGAGAGCTGAACTGAAAGTTAGAAACTGTCTGCTGTCCATGCATATTTTCCTCCTTCACTTTATCTTCTCTCTTTATTTCATTTCTCTGTGAACTCATGTGATGACTGGAGTTGACCAACAATTAAAGCAGAAGACCTGCTCCACCTGCTGATCTACTGGTTGTAACAGCTTGTGGGAAAGGTGAGGACATGATGATGACTTTGATCAGAAAATCTCTTTCAATAATCTGTCATTTAGACAGAGATTAAGGAATGTGTGTCTGATCATGTGATGACTCCCCAGCATCACTGGACCAATCAGGCGAGAGAAGACAGAGAGGACTGAGGACTGAAACGAAAATACTCTGCCTGCCAAAAAAGGTAGACGATCCAGTGGCCCCAGGTTTACACACCATCTGTTGGTACTAAATACATTTTTTACAACCTTAACTTTTCTATAGTTGAGATTATTTTCTTAATTATTCAAGAATTGAAACCTTGGTTTTGCTTCCTGTTAGATCATATAAGCAAATAAAAGAAACAAATTTTAATGTGCAAAAAGTTGATTTACAGTGAGCAACGCTACAACACTTTTATACATACAGTGCAGTAAACAATTCTCATTAAATTCCCCCCCGTTGTGACAGGTTTGAGGCAGACCGACCGCTGGGGAGATGGACCTCAGCTGACACCATTACTCTGGATGTAACAGGTAGGTGAGCAGAAACTGAAGCTGCTGAGACATCTCAGAAAAGTTTCAGCATTTAATAACGTGCGTTGGACTTTGCGTTTCTCAAGTTTGTTCTTCTGTTTCCTTAGCTCGACTCTGCTGTCAAAACATCAATGACTCGAGAAGCGGACAGCGAGATTTCTGGTGCCTGGCTGGAGACGAGATTCTGATTATTCAAGAGCCAAAACAAAATGTCAGAATAAATAGTTAGAAGGCAGATTTGTTTTCTATTTGTTGTTGTTTTTATTATTAATGCTCCACAACACAAAATGTATCACTGCTGTAACTCTTGAGTTTAATAAAATGTTCTTCTTTCAATCTGTTATTTCTGAAGTCTTTCTTTTTTTTACCATAATCATTTGTGGAAACATTATATATTAAAGGAACGCCCACATTTTTAATAGAACTTCATGACTGATCAAAGCACAAACTGGAGAACAGGATTAAAAGAAATTTATTTTTTTTAGTAAGTGTTAATTAATTTGTAGTTACATCAATACAAAATTCACATCTTAAAAACTAACACAAGCCAGTCACACTGAAGAAGTATCCTGATGTTGACCTTCGACCCTTAGCTTCAACTGATTCACTGAAAGGTTGGGTAGAAATGTTACCCAGAGAACGCTCTTTTTCCTTCGTGGATTACACATTTTTCAATTTCCCAGAGGAAAATCCATATCTTTCTGCAACAGATTTATTTATTTATTTATTTGTTTTTTGACTCGTTTAGTTTCTAAATTGAAACTTTTATAAGCAGTGACAAGTGGGTTGTTTCAAGGACAAACAACCCACACAAAAAAACGAGTTCTCGTTTTTTTGTGTTTAAATGTTATGTAAGGCAGCACACGCGTGTCACCCAATTACTTTGTGTGGCTCTAATTACATGCAGGTACAACGATGAGATGCTGGTTTTTGTAAGGGTTTTTTTTTGCCACAGCAAGAAGGATGTGAGGCTTCAGGTTCAGTGCAGAATTCAGTTTTATTTGAAAGTACGAGCTTTTGACCAAAACAGCTCTGGATATGAAGACTAAATAGAAACAAAAGGGAAAAAGTTATTTAAAAACCTGGATGTTATTCAGAATTAGATATTTTTTTTAAATTAACATATTTTTCTGTTTTTTTGTTTGTTTGTTTCAAATGTTTTTGCAAAGTATTTTTCTGAAGCTGATTATGTAATTTGGATCAATAAAGTATTTTTGAATTGAATTTTTCTTCCAATCCATGTTTTGTGACAGAGAGAAGTTTTCTCATTTATAGGTCCGAAACTGACATAGTTAAGAATAAAAGCAGAAATATAATGTCACACCAGTCGTGTAAGTTTTAAAAATGTCATTGGGGCGTGCTGTGGTGGCGCAGGGGTTAAGCACAACCCACATATAGAGGCCTTAGTCGTCGACGCGGCTGTCGCAGGTTCGATTCCCTGCCTGGCGACCTTTGCCGCATGTCTTCCCCCTTCTCTCATTACCCTCTTTCCTATCAATTCTCTGTCAAATAAAGGTCACTATAGCCAAT
This sequence comes from Xiphophorus hellerii, assembly GCF_003331165.1. Taxonomy (NCBI): domain Eukaryota; kingdom Metazoa; phylum Chordata; class Actinopteri; order Cyprinodontiformes; family Poeciliidae; genus Xiphophorus; species Xiphophorus hellerii. Next base: position 19,214,378 of record NC_045681.1, read on the forward strand.
AAAATCTTTAATCTAATCTTTACACTAGTTGGCCAGTAGGTGGCAGCATACGGAGTGATAAACAAGATAACGCGATACTTGTATTATCTGCGTTATTTGTGGTCCAAGTTCTCTCACGCGCCAGTGGGTGCGTTCGTCAATGAATGTCATGGAAACGACGTTAGCGTCCTCAAGCCTATAAATGACGCTGACCTTCTGAGTTCTTTCCCCTTTGCGACGGGACTTTTGAGAGAGACGCCTGAAGGAGCCTTTACAGCCTCGGAAGGTTTGAGCTTGTTGAAAAGTCTGCTGTGCAAAACTTGCTAAAGAAGCACTTGCTGAAATACGCACTTGCTGAAGAAGCCCGTGGATAACAAACCTGCGACAGACGGTTCCTGACCAGAAGAAGAAGAAGAAGGAGGAGGAGGAGGACCAACAGGGTGACCAGCTGGAAGGTTAAAATCATTCTTCTATTATTTTTAATAAACGAAAGCAAATTATTACTAAGATATTAGTGACTTGTTTAGTTTATTTTGTGTTTGTGTGTGTTTTAAAGAAATACTGACTTCTGTAGAAAAAAAGACAAGTAGCATTCTTTGCTAGCATAGATGTTCTTAACTAATGAGCCTTTTTCTGAACTGAATTTCGCTGGAAATGTCAGGAATGTTAAACTGTGGTGTAGTGAGTCAATAAATATATGTATTTTACTTAATTATAGTCAAATTAGTTAAATTAAATGTCTCGAAAATGATCTTGGTTTTTGACCGTTATTTTTTGAAAAATGCCATGATAAACATTCCGTTTCCATGGATACGATAAATGAAATACGTTAAATATTTAATATTATTTTTGAAAAAACATTCAAAAAAATAGAATTTACTTTCATAATAGCCTATATTTTAATTGTTTAATTTAATTATTTCTTTCAAGAAAGGGACATGTTGATCTGATTTGTATTGTAATTTTTTTGCATAGCCAGGATACATGAATTGATTTGAAAAAACAACAATGGTGATATTTAATCTAAGAGTATCAGGTTTGCTGACTTTGGTGTCCAATTCTTTGAAATTTTGATGACTTCTTTGAAATATATAGCTTTAATAGGTCTCTTGCATTTGTGGGGTGAAACAAATTTGTGAGTTAATTTAAATAGTTTTGTGACTTATGTGTTAGCTTATTGACATTTGTGGATAAATGTCTGGGATATTAACACTGGTGTTTGAGAAAACTGTTGTGCTTGTTTGGGGAAAAAAAACAAACGGTAAGATTTCTGTCCAATTTTTTGAAAAATGCCCGGACAAACACACGTGGTTTCCATGGTAATCACATCAGACTAGCGGCTTATTAGGACACTCGAAGACGCTTTACATAAAATTTCCATTCATGCACACGTTCACACACTGAAGATAATAAGCTAATGGATTGTACCCACCGATGTTATGTCATGCCAACAATAAACTCCAGCTAAAGGTGGGAGAAGTGTCTTGCTCAAGGACACAACGACAGAGGCGGACCATTGCAGGGCAAACTCCTACCACTGTCGCCCCAGTAATAAGCATTATAAGTGTGTGTTTGTTTGATTTTAACAAACAAAATTATGATTTCTTTGTAAAAAATCAGTTTTGATGACTTTGGTGTCCAATTTTTGGTGAACTGGATGGTTCTTTTTCATTTTTAAAAAAAAAGCCCATAAAAACATATTTAGTTTCCATGGATACGTTGGTGACATAATTTAAAATGACTTCAATAAAAAATTAAGAAACACTTTTCAAACGTGTGCCTCCTACTATCTAATGATAGACTTTAATATATGCGTTTAGTTTTATTACATGGTGAACTAAATTTAAAAGAAAAAAAACATTATTTGAGTTGGTTAAAGTCAGCTTTGATGTTCATTTTTGGAAACTACAACTCTGTCTAGGAAAATATAATTAGCATTTTTGGGGTGCAACGTATTTGTGACTTAATTGAATTTGTTTTGTGATTTATATGCTGGTTATTTGAAATTCTGGAAAATGTCAGTAATGCTGACTGGAGTTGTTTTGGTTTGAAAGAAGGTTTGGAACCAGCTTTTTGAAAAATGTTTGTCGTCTCCATGGATACATTGATTAAACAATAACACACAACTTTATTCTTAGAAAAAGTCTTTAAAGAACAATCAATGTGTGCCTGTTGATTTCACAAAGTAACTAAATTATTTAGTTTATTGTAATTACTTAAGACCAGGAAAACCAGTGTTTTGCTCCATTGCATTTTAGTGACGTATCATTTTCAGAAGTTAGTTGAATGTTAACAGTGAATGTTAAAATTCATTAGAAACACATTGATCTCGGTTTCAGTGAATCCAGTTGTGATTACTTCGTTACTTAACATTTTTGGTGAGAATGTGGGGGGTTTAACACTGCTTATGTGGTTTAAAAAGTTACTTCTGGTTTTAGAAGATCGGTTTTGATTTATTCAGATCTTTGGAATAAGAAGTCAGTGCCTGGACCAGGTTTCAGAAAATGCCTCAAAAACACATTTGGTCTCCTTGGATACGTTGCTTGAAATAAAACCTTAATGCTTGAATATTAGAAAAGTTTTTAGATATATATTTCTCCTGAACTATTTCTAAGTAGTTTAGGTTTAAACTTATTATTGTTTAGTTTTATTTTTCTAAGAAAGAGGAGTTTTGAATAATTAGTTGTTTATGAAATGCTGTGTTGGTCATTTGCATATTTGGAGCTGTAATATATTTTCACGCTGATTACGTTTTCAGAAAGAGTCGGCAATATTAATAGTGGTGTGGTGATTGGAAAACATTTTATTGTAGTTTGAGAGGATTACTTTTAGAGAATCCATTTTGTTGATGTTTTTGTCTCCATGGAGATGGTAATATTGAAAGAAGCATTTGGAGAAATATAATTGTGTGAACATTCATCTGAGTTTCTTGCTGGGTTGTGTGCAGCCATGATCTTCAGACTGATGTAATGAATTTCATAACACTACCTTCAACCATAACTGACCCATTTGGAGTAATATTAACATGTGATAATAAGACTTTGAGGCATCATGCACACATAAGGGATGCAGATTATTATTTTAATTATTTTATCTCCAGACAAAATATAATGGCCATTTTAACACTGGATATGGATTTCTAAAAAAATAAGCAATATTATTTTTGTAGGAGGGAACCCCTGGAAACGGAGGAAGGGCTACTTATGTCGGCCTGTTTATTTAGATCCCCAATCTTTAAACTTAATTAATTTTACAGGTGTACATTTCTGCTGTTGGCTATATGTGGGAGTATGAAGGTAGTACTGATGGGGTGTCAGACTAGCTGTCTTTGTGATTGTGAAAAATTGTGGAGCTCAAAGGAATTTAGTTTGATTTACTACAATTAACATTTTGGTAATTTACAAATGCTATTAGAAACATATATTTTTAAACTTTGATACTTTTAAATATTAAAATTGTGTAAGCAGTGATTTAAGTGTAATAATTATGAATGGATAACATATCTTATCCCTGGCTATTGTTAAGAATGATAAATTGTACCTGAGCATCAAAGATTTGTGAGGATGGGTTGTTATATAAGGGTAAACTGAGTAACTTGTTGCAGTTTTATTTTATTCACACTAATGGAATAATATTAGATTACAGGTGTTTCATTAGCTATTAAGACATCCTAAACACACTTTATAGCTCTTTAATTTATGTTTCCAAATGTTTAAGAGTTTATGGTTAGGGGTGAATTACCAATAAGTCTAAATTTGATTTGTTGTCTCTAATGACTGATTGGTACCAAGGTGAAGCTGCAAGTTCGTTTGTCTGAGTGACGATGGTCCATACATGTTTGATCATTGAGTTTTAGAGTTTATTGTTGTGGTTTTTATGTAAAATTGTATTTTTTGCTGTTGTTTGTGACTAACGATAAACTATATTTGTTTTATCTCTTAATTCCCGTCCTTATTGTATAATCATACACAATGGCATAGCAATAATATTGTTCATTAAATATATTCAAGAAAAACAAACACATTCACAAACCTGGGTTATTGTATTGTTGGTATTTCAGTGTTGTCTCTAAACATTGCTTTGGACTTTTGTGAAGGTCTGGATACTGAATTGTAGCTTTTTTTGCTTTGTTTCTTTCCTTCACAGCCCATACCATGGCGCTTCCAGCAGATGGATCCCCAATGTTGGAGGGACATCCAGATAATGGTAAGGATCACGGTAAGTTGTGGTCAAATGAAGCCGAGGAAGACGAGGTAGGTAATGCCGGTACTGCCGGCTCTAGTTGTAGTTCTTCTACTAGCTCTAGTGGTAACTCTTCTACCAGCTCAAGTGACGACGAGGCTGATAACGAAGACCAGGATGACTTTAAGTCCCGACTTTGTTTTGTCAAG